>NC_057799.1:461725360-461757169 GCF_018294505.1 Triticum aestivum
TCTCCAAGTGCAGTCCCACGTGTCAGTGAAGAGGCAAGCCGAAGCACGTTCCGTTTGCGTGAGCCGTGTGCAGGACCGAACGTGTGTGGGGTGCAATGCGACCGCGACAGGAGTGCTGTGAATGTATCGCCTTTTTTCCTTTTAAACTAGGTGCTTCGCCCCCTCAAAAAAAAAATTGTTGCTTCGCGCGATCCATCGATACTACTACTAGTAATCCGGTAATCCCGACTAAAACGGCGCGGCCGGGTCTTTTCCCGCGCGATATGCTGGGAGGTTGGCTTAGTTGGGTTTTTTTAGGACGAGTAATGCTACACTTACGTAATCCCAGTTATGTAATTAACGTAATGTGAAATGTGTGAGATGTTGATTGTAGATTGGGGGGAGAGAGGGGCCCACCACCATGAAAATCAGGGGAGGAGAGAGAGAGGCAATTTACGTTAACCCTTTCGTAGGTTCCCGTAGATGTAGAAAGATGTGAAATGCGTGAATGTGTAGTGGACGTACTATTGGAGTGCCTAAGATAATTTGTGTATGTATAGACCCTATGTGTCTATTTTACTTCGCATGTTAGATTTGTCTCGGTTCAATAAAAAGCAGAGTTGGTGATGATGGTGTGCCTTACATCCTGCAATATAGGCCGTCCGATCTATATCTAATGAATAGGAAGGAAACTATGAAAATTTACCCGCACTCCTCTCCACATTTGCAGATAAGGCTTTCCCTCGTTCATCCTTTTCTCTCACAAGATCTTGATCGTCCGTGCAACGCACGGGCATCTTGCTAGTACTCCTACAATATGTATATTATTGTGAAAGTTCATATACACCGGCCGAGATTAATGCAAACACGACAGATTTTCATTACATTTCGAACTTTTATAAGACAGAAAAATAAAAGAAACCCGACCCTAAACCTATTCTATGGCGGCGACCGACGTCCTCCATCTGCGATCTCTATGTACGGGGGCGGGGTTCAAGACCCGTGAAGTGAAGGTGCGGTCTCCGGCGAGGAAGAGTAGAACACGGGATACGGACCGGCCAGTTGGCACACCATGCCCTGCCGCCTCCCATGCCCTACTCATCCTCGGAGGAGTCCCCGACCTCGGCGGTGCCGGATGTTGGACGGCGGCAAGTAGGACGCGTGGCTGATGGTGCTCCCGTCATCGGCCGCCAGCGTGGCCACCGCTTGTGCGGTCGCGTCCGCGTCCGGCTACGCCGCTATTGCGTCGCGAGAGGCGACTTGAGCGAGGGCGGCGACCTCGAGCTTCATCCCCGAAGACAAGCTCTCCCGCAGAGCGTTCGCACTTGCGGTCATGGCGGATGTGGTGCCAGGTAGGAGGACGATGTGCTATGGTGTGGAGGTTAGCTGGGCGTTGCCGCTTTAAGTAGCGCATTCCGGTGAGGCCAAGCGTCCGGGTGCGTCATTAAGTCACCGGAGTTGGTTCCTCGGGCACCGAGCCTCTTAACGACGACATATGAACGGACGGCATGAATGCGGGCAGCTGGCGCCGGCTGAGAACAAACCGCGCGACGGCGCGAGGGACGAGGGTTTTGGTGTGCCAGGGTAGTCAGCTGCGGTCATGGCAACGTTGGAGATGCCCTTTGCTCACATGCGATCCCCGCATGTCATTGAAAAAGCAAGACGACCCGGCATGGTCTCAGGTCCAGAGGATGCAGTTGGCCGCGCTACACCACTCCGCGGACGCGTCGCGGCGCCCCGTGCATCCTCGACGAGCCGGGTGTTGGGGTGTGTTTGGATTGTGGCCAAAGTGCACCTTACCAAAATTTTGGTCATGACCCAAAGATTGGTCTTTGTTTGGATGGTTGCCATTTTTTTGGCATGCCAATGAACTCTAGCCAACTCTAGTTCATTTTTCTTGCCAATGTCGGCCAAATCATGGGCAACCAATACCTCAACCAAAATTTTGGTCATGACCCAAAGATTGGTCTTTGTTTGGATGGTTGCCATTTCTTTGGCATGCCAATGAACTCTAGCCAACTCTAGTTCATTTTTCTTGCCAATGTCGGCCAAATCATGGGCAACCAATACCTCAACCAAAATTTTGGCTACCCAATGCTTTGATGGGGCAACCTTGGGCACAAACCAAACATACCGTTGGTCGTGCCACAACACTAACGCCACCCTCGGCACACTGAAACCGACCGTGTCTAGCGACGATATGAGCGTGTCGCTCACCGCGGTCACCGTGTCCAGAGGCGGTGCTGGAGCTGCGCCCCGTTGTTGGCCCCAATGACCCACATGAACGCTTGTCGGTGGCAAGGAGGTCGTGGGCCAGCTCCTCCATTGGACTAGTCTACGCTACGTCGTCCCGACGGGTGTGCCCCACATGTCGGTTTCCCTGTTTTCCCGGCCATATTCGAGCGTCAGTGCTCTGCGTTGCGCATTAGGCCTTTCACTATGTAGGCCAAGCGTGACAACTTATTGTTTATTTGAGCCGTTCAAGTATAATCATGTGGCGTTTGCTTATTTCTCATTCCTCTCCAACCCTCTTATCCATCGATCATGCCGCCCTCCAGTCGAGTCCATCCTCCCGCATGCCTCATTTGAATATTCCGCCGAGTATCATTCGCATGTACCCACCCTAGTCCTCTTTCAATAGATCTCTGGACCCCAAGATGAAATCGAGAGGGAACGAGTGGGGGCACGTGATACCTAAGGCGGATTCAAAATTTTGAACTGGTGATCATAGCATCCGCAAATCATATATAAAGGGTATTCAATGTTCGTTTCGTTTTTGAACGTACAATATACTCCCCCTATCCTTTCTAGTTTACATATAAGTTTTATGTGTAGTCAAAGTATCTCTACTTTGATCAAAAAGGTATCAACATTCAACAACGCCCAATCAATATTGTTAGATTCGTACGTACTCATAGATTTGTACTCGAGATGGATTCCAATTTGACTATTGACAAGATTAATAGTACATGAGATGTATAATGTGAAAATTATATCATTGGAAACTCCTTTCACATACGAATTTGACCGTATGCTTTGTGTAAGTTGTATGTCATATATTATTACTCTAACATTTGGTCAAAGTTAGCCTTGAAAAACGCATTAGACCCTGTATGCTTTGTGTAAGCTGCATGTCATATATTATTACTCTAACATTTGTGTAAGTTGCATGTCATATATTATTACTCTAACATTTGGTCAAAGTAGTATAGTGGAAGTGGATCCTCTGACGTAGGTATCCCTGCATTACCCTCCCTTTCGGTCACTTACTGGCGGACCCCCATGCTTGCTAGGCCCCGCATGTCAGTTACTCAATGGGTTCGGCCACGTCAGGGGATCCTCATCCGTAGTATACTCCCTCTGTTTTTATTTACTCCGCATAAAACGGAGGGAGTGGTGGTATAATAAATGACGCGGGAGGGGGAGGGGAGGGACGTCGGTTTGCTCTCAACTACGGTCCCACAAGCGAGCGAAAATGCAAGACGAAGCGTGTTCCATTCAGTGAGCGACGTGGAGGGTCCAGCGTGCCGCGCTGCAACGCGAACGCGACAAGAGCGATGTACAGTCAAAACCGATTGACCGGTCGTCACCGGAACCACTATTCACACCAGAACCTTCGCTGCTCGGCCTACGCCAGCCACTGCCCTAAAACCACACCAAATCTCCAGCCCATTCCCCCACCTTTCGATCCCCTAGCCCGCATCAAGCATCCCCTAGTTCGCCGGAAAGCCATGGTGCGCCGCAAGATCACTTACTACAAGATGTTGACGCCGGAGCGCCGCGCAGAAATCGCGGCGGCGGTCGGCGCCACAAACCTCTGTTCCCAAGCTCGCTTTGCGGCGGGCCAATCCCCGAGTTCTCTGGAGCCAAGCTACGAGGAGGAGGAAGCCGATCCAATATTCATGGCGGAGGTCGCGGCGCAGAAGGCCCCCGATGGGTATGAGACGATGGACGTCGACTTCGTGCCGGCGTCTGAGTCCCCCATGGTGCAGGCGGACCAGCGGTTCAACATGGCGATACTAAAGGAGGACCGGGAGGCAGAGGCTCAACTCAACGCGGAGTGCGCGCATGCCGCTGCCATCGAGGCTCTCCTGCAGGCGGAACCGGATGTCGTGGATGTGAACCGGGCGGCGGAGGCTCAACTTGAGGCGGAGCGCGCGGATGCCGCTGCCATCGAGGCCCTCCTGCAGGCGGAACCGGACGTCCTGGACTTGAACCGGGCGGCAGAGGCTCGACTTGACGCAGAGCGCGCGGATGCCGCTCTCATCGACGCCCTCCTGCAGGCGGAACCGGACGTCCTGGACTTGAACCGGGCGGCGGAGGCTCGACTCGACACGGAGCGTGCGGATTCCGCTGCCATCGAGGCCCTCCTGCAGGCGGAACCGGACGTCCTCGACTTGAACCGGGCTGTGCTCTCGTCCGTGCAGAGCGCCCGCACGCTCCGATTGAACGAGTAGCCGGAGGCCGAGGACAACCACGGTGCGGAGACACACGTCAGCAGCGACGGCTGGTTCGCGCTGGCAGCCAAAGACGACGAGGCCGTCTCTTTCCGCGGGCAGTGATAGTTTTTCTTTATGTTGTTGTTTTTATGGATCTTTTGCTGTGTAAAAACATATATTTGTTATGCAAGTCGCCTGACTTGGGTCAGTCTACCATTTCAGGCGGTTGGATGAATATCCTACGTCTCCTAACCCTTCTTTCCTTCTTCCTCACCTCTTCTTATTCCCCAACAGACCACCGCACGGGCCGTACGGATACTCCCCAACATGCGGTTGGATAAACATACTCTATGAACGAAAATTATGTGTCAGCGATAGAATGGCTGAGTTTGGTTTGTTCACATGCGACAGCACGTGTCAGTGAGGGTGCGTTCCCTTGTTTGGGTTTGCGGCGTGCAGGAGCGACTGTGTGAGGGTGCGGTGCGACCGCGACAGCCGTGCGCAAGTGTACCTCCTTCTCATTTTGAAAACTTTAGGCAAGCTTGGCAAAAATGTGTGGCGAAGTTTGGCAATGCAAGGCCTAGACCCAAACAGGATAAGTACGTACGTACTAGGAGTACTAGTGTTAAAAAAGAAAGGCGGGGTTTTCCTTCGCGGGATTTAATCGATACAAATCCTCGTTTCACGTGTCAATTAATGCGTATTTTTTCTCCAAAGACCAAAGAGCTAACCATCTCACTCCTCATCGCTTGATTAATGCAGCGCCATGCAAACCAACCTTCTCACTTCCGCATGCATGCAGGGGATATTAATGTCCTTGGTTGCTAACACCATCAATTTTTCCTCGATTAGTGTTAGTGGCCCTTTGCAAATTGTAATTTTGATATACTGGCCTTGTGTACAAAAAAAATGGAGGTAGTAACTATATTTGACTTCCTTCCCCATTGCGGTGACGTCGACGATATCTTTTTTTGGGTGGTTTGGCGAAGTGCGTTCGACGGAGAACACCATTGAGGGAGACCACGGTAAGTCATTCGCAAGTGCCGCCTGCAAGCCGAGACAACCGCCTTATTTGCATCCAGGAAGTCCTTTACTAGTACTACTAGGAGTACTAGTGCGGTGAGATGGTTTCTCGAAGAAGACGATGGAGAAGCGGAGTCAGCGAAGAGTGAAATGATGGTTGCTTCGTCCGTGCTTTTGTGATTTGACGCCTCACTGCTTTGTGATTTGTGATAGAAGGGACAGGGGAGTAGACTCTGTGCTCTATACTGTACTACATGCGTCCAAGCATGGGAGAAAGAGGAGAGACGTTGCATTTTTCTATTCCTTAAATCAATCAATCAGGGAGCTTCGGTTCCATCTTTTTGGCTTTGGCAACACCGTCCACAATGGTTCCCACGATGCCAAAAGCTATTTTCACATTTGGCTACACATTGTGAATGCCCTTAACCGTACCACTTGGTTTTGCTCCTGTGTGCTATCTATACAAATCTCAATTATATTGATCTAAAAAAATTATAGAATCAAGATTAGTAAAAAGGAGGTGATTTTGCCGCGCGGATGGCGGGGGAGGTTTCTTATTTGAGCAATGCTACATCCACGTAATGGTTTACGTAAAGTTACGAACTGATGTGATGTGGGACTATTTGATTGGATTAAAGGAGAGGATTAGGCCCACCCCACCTGAAAATCAGGGGGGCATATATAGATTAGATGGAAAGTATACGTAGCAGCTACGTAGCCCTTTGTAAGTCTAGGATTAGGCTTCTTATTTTCGGAGGACGTTGTCCTGGCAGTTTGCTAACATGCGGTCCCATGTGTCAGTGCTTTACCAAGCTGATCCGCGTCCCACATGAGGCAGAACAGCGGCAGAAGCAACACGTGGTTAAGTTGAAGAAGATGAGGGAGAAGCGGATTCAGCAACGAGTGAAATGATGGTTGCTTCGTCCCTCCAACTTAACTGCGGGAAAGGTGCAGCTTTGTGATTTGACACCTCATTGCTCATTACTACGCCGGCACCATGACTGGGGTGCTTCACCCCGGCTGCTCTGCACTGTATTCCGGTATGGCACGTGGACCCGGTAGCTTGATGTCCCACATGTCGGCGAAAGGGACTAGAAGATTTATGAAAGCGAGCGCTCCACTCTTACGACGGAGGAGTAGACGACACGACGGCCCAGTGAACTGTCACTTGTACTGTATAGTACTATAGTTTTGCTGTTTCGCACGATCCATCGATACAAACCCGATTACAGGAAAGGGCGGGATTTTTCCCGCATGGTAGATGATACTGGCCATACATTTGAAAGGCAATTTTAATGTATGCAAACTGAATAATTATAAGTAACAATATGATATCTAGTAAAACTAAAAACACATATGATTTATTGTGTTAGAGTGTAGTAGTAGTGCTGTATTGCATAGTTGTTAGATGTAACATGCGAGAACGTGTAGAGATGTAGTTTTGGAGGGCCTACAGAGAGAAAAGCGTAATACGGTCACCGAACTTCAGAATAAGCTGATTACGGTCACTATATACGTTTTGCGGTGATTATACGGTCACTTGCTCACAGTTCAGCATTGGATTGCACTCTGTTGACTGGCCAAATAGTCTGCGTGGCTCCATGTTGACTAGTTAAATTGACCATGTTCCTTGTGGGTCCCACCTATCAGTTCGCATAGGCAAAAGGTCAGATAAACACAAATTTACGCAGGCGCAACAAGGCTCCAACCCGTGCGCGGGAATCACCTGGTTGTGTATGTGTCTGTCAGGGCCTGATGTGTGCGCATGCATGTGTAGGTTGAGCACTTGAGCGTGAGATTGTGTGTTGGTCGTGTGGTGTACTGGTGTGTGCATGCATGCGTGCGTGTGTGCGTGTGAGTGTTGCGTGCGTGCGTGGATGCGTGTGTACGTGTGAGTGTTGCGTGCGTGCGTGGGTGCATTTGTTTGTGTGAGTGTTGCGTGGATGCAGTTCGTGTGCATGCGTGCGTGTGTGTATAATCACCACACCAGCTCCTGTGTGTTAAAACAGACGGCTCAGTATACCAATACAAGGCCACCTTGTCCGCTGTGCCCGCGGTCATGACTTCAAACCACCGTCCAAATATATTTTTTGTCGTTTGTTTTCATTCTTACTAGCAAGATGCCCGTGCGTTGCACGTAACATCAAGATGCATTTGTATGACTTGTTTATCTTGTGAGAGAAAAGGATGAACGAGGGAAGGCCTTATTTGCAAATGTGGAGAGGTGTGCGGGTACCTTTTTGCAAAATTGCCATAGTTTCTTTCCTATCCGTCAGATATAAATCGGACGACCTATATTGCAGGATGGCAGGCACACCATCATCACCAACTCTGTTTTTTATAAGACTGTATTTTATGTATTTTATAAGAGTGTAGATGTAGAGTAGATACAAGTCGACAGGTGGGCACGATGGTAGTGAGATAATGTGATGCAACACTAGAGGTGCCACGTGGGGCATTTAACTGGTCAACTAGTCATGTCATGAGCAAATACAGAGTTGTACGGTGAGCCCGTGACTGTATAATAACCACTAAACGTAAATGGTGACCGTAATGAGTGGATTCTGAAGTCCAATGTACGTATCATGCTTTCGCTTCAAATACAATGGTCGTCATTGCACATATCGCGAGAGAAAGATGAAACATGCGTGAATTTTCTGGGGGCTTACTTTTAGAGGACCTAGAGATAGTTTTGTGTGCATACGTGAAAGGGGCGTATAGGGGGGGGTATGCGATGGAGAGAGAGATGCTCTTCGTTTCTCTTTATTATGACTAACTTTGTATATAGTATAAAAATATACAATTCACAGTGCGGAATAAATATCATTGTGGGCACCATGCAATGCAAATTAGCGTTCGTACTCCTCCATATAACTTTGTAATGTTGTATATATGTAGAAACTCTAAAATAATTTTTTGGCCACACTTTATTCAAAAGGAATGTTGTATGCGAAATAAACGTGAAGAGAGGGCTTTTTAGATCAATGGGGTACGTGATGTAACATGCGTGAATGTGTAGTTGATGCATTTGGCGGGGCCTAGAGAGGTATGTGTGTGTATTACGTATTCGAGAGAGGCATGGATAGAGGGGCCGACGGGGGGTGTGGGAGAGATAGCAGGAGAAATGAGAGTGGTCTAGAGAGAGAGAGAGAGACGAATATGACGTCACGACAAGAGATTCCATTCCCTTGAGTGTGTGTATGCAAGGGGGGGGATAGAGGCACCAGGAGAAATTTTCTGTGTGTGTGGTGTTTGTGTTGGTATGTGTGGGTGTGAGAAGATAATGAGACGTGGGGGCAGAGGGTGTGTCACCGCGTGAGGTCCGGTGGGTCGAGGTGAGGCCCTTCGTTCGGTTCCGTCCTGCGCCACATTGGTCGGCCCGTGACGCATTTAGGAAGACCCATGGATGACTAGTCGTACAAGACAAAGATAGCAGAATTGTGAAGGACTCTGTGTCCACAGACATAGCCGGCTAGGATTTGTAACCCTAGGTTCTCAGACTAAGGTAACCCCTTTATCTCTGATATTACTATTCATCCAACCTAACTTTAAGGGGCATCCTACAGAATGCTCTGCTAGAATCATACTCATCGATTAGGAAGACTTGCAAAGATATCAAATCATGCATGTAAGAATTCAGAGAAGAATCAAATATTGTTCATAGATAATCTTGATCATAAACCCACAATTCATCGGATCTCGACAAACACACCACAAAAAGTATTACATCGAATAGATCTCCAAGAAGATCGAGGAGAACTTTGTATTGAGATCCAAAGAGAGAGAAGAAACCATCTAGCTAATAACTATGGACCCGAAGGTCTGTGGTAAACTACTCACACATCATCAGAGAGGCTATGGTGTTGATGTAGAAGCCCTCTGTGATTGATTCCCCCTCCGGCGGAGCGCTGGAAAAGGCCTCAAGATGGGATCTCACGGGTACAGAAGGTTGTGGTGGTGGAAAAAGTGTGTCGTGGCTCCCCTGGATGTTTTTAGGGTATAAGAGTATATATAGGCAAAAGAAGTACGTCGGTGGAGCCACGAGGGGCCCACGTGGGTGGGGGCGCGCCTACCCCCCTGGGCGCGCCCTGCTGCCTCGTGGCTGCCTCGTTGCTTCCTTCACCTGCAACTAGCAACGCTATAAGAGGGGCTGAGCAAAAGCGGTAACATAGCCAAACAACGGTTTGCTAGGAAGGGTGACAAAGGTTAGAGGTTCATGGCATTTTGGGAGGCTTGATAAGCAAGTGATAGGTAGCGCAGCATAGTGATAGAACGAAGCAACTAGCATAGCAATGATAGTAGTGAGATCCAGGGTAACGGTCATCTTGCCTGAAATCCCGCTAGGAAGAAGAACGAGTCCATGAAGAAGATGAAGCCACGAAGACGAACCAAGCGTAGACGAACGAATCCTCACGATCGCAACGAAACATGAACTATCGAGAAGAAGCACAACCGGAAATAAGCAAACAACAAGGTAAACACACAACACATAAACATGACATGATGCACAACCAAGCATGATGCATGACAAGGCTACATGAAGCTACTCATGGCAAGAGATGATGCATACAAGAGAAACACATCAAAGCAAGTTTAAATGAGGCCGGAAACAATATATAACAAGTCCGGTAAGTCCTCATATGCAGATTTAGAAATTGGTCCAGATCTGAATAAAACTCATGTTCAAGTTGTTAAACAGCAAGTTAAGATGCACCAAGATGATCTACACGAAATTCTAGTCAAGTTACATATAAAGTTCATTTAGTTCGGAGCTACGCCCTAGAAGATATGATCAAAACAAGATAAACATGGCATTGATGAAAAATGCATTCAAACATCAAGCAAACACTCTCAAAACATTGATGCAACATGATAATGTGAAACTACATGCAATTCTAAGCAAGTTTCATATAAAGCACACTCAAAACGGAGCAACGGTGCAACATATACACTCCAAACAAGATATAACAACAATCTGTCCAAAACAGCAACTAGGCATCTTGCAAGCATCAAAACAATATGCTACAGCACCCTAACATGAAAACAAAAGGCATGGACGTGATGTACCGGTCAAGCACTACAAAACATGAACACTGAGCTGACTACATAAATCACTAGAACATACTAAAAAGGGCATGGAAATATTGCAAATAATAACAGTTTCACAAACAGCAGAATTTCACTAGACATGACAGAAATAACATCAGGTTGCAATGTTTAGAGCTATCAAACAACAAGTTACAGCAAGCTATCATGGCAAAATAGAGTATGGAATGCTAATACTAAAGACAAAGAACAAAACTCCCCTACTGAACTAAATCCAAAGATCAACAGAAAAGATGGTAGGATCCATGCAAACATGGCAAATGATATGGCAGATTCAGACTTGATGAAAATAACAGCACATGGCAGGAACAACGATAAGTAGGCAAGTTGGTGAGCTTGTACAGCTCACTACAGAGCATTACATGGCATGAAAAGGAAATAAAAAGTAAGAAGACATGATCATGAAGCTAAGCATGGCAATAGCAAGTTCATAGGGTGCATGGATCACTAGCAACAACCATGGCAAAATTGATTAACATGTAAACAATCTGCCAGGAACATTTTGTAGCAAAAGGAGAGCAAGATTAAAACATTCTAGAGCACTCCATAAATGCAAACATGGGCATGGATAGATAGAGCATAACATGTATAACAAAACATCCTTAGTGGACATCTCCAGATTATGCATAGAACTCATGGTAGCAGCAGGTTTACAGGGCATCACAATATAACAGCTACAGACTTGGCAGGAATGACCAAGTCCCAGAAATCAGCAACATCACGGAGGCTACTTTGCATACTTGTTTCAATCAACACATGGCATATCATGAAGATTTGATTGCACCACAGAAAACATGGCCTCTTGTATCACATAAAACATGTATACATCAACCTCAAAAGAAAATCACACAAAAAGATATAAAAATGACAATTGAGCAAGATCTGTTAAACTACAGCAGACAACATCACATAGCAGTTTTGCAACGACGATTTGGGCATCAAGATGAAGTCAAACAAGCATGGCACAATGGAACAAAATGAAAAGCACCTCATGGTGAACATTTTAATATATTACACATGCAAAACGGAGCTACATTCAGAGAGTTATGGCATGACAAACATGCACACATGAAGCAGAAATCCTGGGGACTTGGAGAAAAACTACCAGCGCGAAACGGGATCCAGGTCGGGGGTAGCTCGATCTCTGCTACAGAATGGCGCCGGCGGAAGTCAACGGCGATGGCGTGGAGGCGTGGGACTCCGGCGAGCGTCTGGGAGGACGGGAATGGGTAGATCGGGGCATGGGCTACCGGATCCGGGCAAGGGCGGCGGCGGACGGAGCTCGGGGCTGCGCTGTTGCCGGCTGAGCTTGGGGCGGCCATTCATGGCGTCCTGGTACAGAAGAGAGAGATCGTGAGGGAGAGCCTGGGAGGAGGAGAAGTGAGAAGCAGGGGCGAGGGGAGGAGGTCCCGCGATGGGCTGACCTGGCCTCGCCGGAGTTGGTCGCCGGCGGGAGGAGGCCGACGAACTCGGGCGGGAGCTCGGGCGGAGGCGGAGGCCGGGGACGAGTCCATGGTGCGGGGTCGGAGCGGGAGGCGCGGCGCGGATCCGGGCCCGGCATGGCCCGACGCGGGCTCCAGTTGGGCCGAGCGGGCCTGCGGCGGTGGAGGAGGGGCTGGGGCGACGCGTGGCGGCGCGCAGTTGGCTGCGGGAGGCGGCGAGGGCGACGTGGCGTCCCCGGATTGGTCCGGGCGATGTGGCTGCGGGCGGTGGACATGTCCGGTGGCGGCGCGGACGTGTCCGGCGGCGCGAGGATGAAGAAGACTAGGATTTGGACTGCGAATTTTCGGGGGAGGGAACTTATTTATAGGTAGAGGGAGCTAGGAGAGTGCAAATGAGGTGCGGTTTTTGCCCACACGATCGTGATCGAACGGCGGAGAGCATGGAGGGGGCTTAGCTGGGTTAGTGGGCTGATATGGAGGGGTGCTGGGCTGCAAAGAGAAGGGGTTTTCGGGCTACGCGGTTAACCGTTGGGGCATCAAACGACCTCCAAATGGAACGAAATTTGACGGGCGGTCTACCGGTGCTATACCAAGGCCACTCGGAAAATCTCGGCCCATTCCGAGAATGTTTTTCTCCCGCTCACGAAACAAGGTCTGAGGGGGGCGACGGGCGAGTGTGGGAGTGTCGGATCGCGAAACGGACAACGGGGAAAAGAACCGGATGCAAGTTTTTGGAAAACATGCAGATGAAATGCAGATGATGACATGGAAAAATGCAACACGCAAGCAAATGACATGGCAACGACGATGAATAACTGGAAGACACCTGGCGCATCGGATCCGGGGCGTTACATGCAAGTTCTTTTAATAAAGCACGTATGACTATTTACGGAATACATGCCTACATTATATCGATGAACTGGAGCTAGTGTTGTATCGCCCTAGGTTATAACTGTTACATGATGAATATCATTAAACAAGTCACTGATCCAATGCCTACGAATTTATTTATATTGATCTTGCTGTGTTACTGTTGCTATCATCACTGTTACAATTGCTACAAATTACTGCTATCACTGTTACTGTTACCGTGGCTGCTGTCACTACTATCAAAACTATCAAACTACTTTGCTATACTGATCACTTTGCTACAGATAATTAATCTCCAGGTGTGGTTGAATTGACAACTCAGCTGCTAATACCTTCAAATATTATTTGGCTCCCCTTGTGTCGAATCTATAAATTTGGGTTGAATACTCTACCCTCGAAAACTGTTGCGATCCCCTATACTTGTGGGTTATTGATACATCTCCAACGTATCTATAATTTTTGATTGTTCCATGCTATTATATATTCTGTTTTGGATGTTTAATGGGCTTATTTATACACTTTTATATTATTTTTGGGACTAACTTATTAACCGGAGGCCCAGCCCAAATTGCTGTTTTTTGCCTATTTCAGTGTTTCGCAGAAAAAATATCAAACGGAGTCCAAACGGAATGAAACCTTCGGGAGAGTTATTTTTGGAACAAACATGATCCAGAAGACTTGGAGTGGACGTCAAGAAATCACCGAGGAGGCCACGAGGCAAGGGGCGCGTCTACCCCCCTGGGCGCGCCCTCCACCCTCATGGGCCCCTCGTGGCTCCACCGACCTACTTCTTCCTCCTATATATACCTACGTACCCCCAAACCATCGAAGAGCACCACGAAAACCTAATTCCACCGCCGCAACCTTATGTACCCGTGAGATCCCATCTTGGGGCCTTTTCCGGCGTCCTGCAGGAGGGGGCATTGATCATGGAGGGCTTCTACATCAACACCATAGCCTCTCCGATGATGTGTGAGTAGTTTACCTCAGACCTTCGGGTCCATAGTTATTAGCTAGATGGCTTCTTCTCTCTCTTTGGATCTCAATACAAAGTTCTCCTCGATTCTCTTGGAGATCTATTCGATGTAATCTTCTTTTGCGGTGTGTTTGTCGAGATCTGATGAATTGTGGGTTTATGATCAAGATTATCTATGAACAATATTTGAATCTTCTCTGAATTCTTTTATGTATGATTGGTTATCTTTGCAAGTCTCTTCGAATTATCAGTTTGGTTTGGCCTACTAGATTGATCTTTCTTGCAATGGGAGAAGTGCTTAGCTTTGGGTTCAATCTTGCGGTGCTCGATCCCAGTGACAGTAGGGGAAATGACACGTATTGTATTGTTGCCATCGAGGATAAAAATATGGGGTTTATACCATATTGCATGTGTTTATCCCTCTACATCATGTCATATTTCTTAAAGCGTTACTCCATTCTTATGAACTTAATACTCTAGATGCATGCTGGATAGCGGTCGATGTGTGGAGTAATAGTAGTAGATGTAGGCAGGAGTCGGTCTACTTGTCACGGACATGATGCCTATATACATGATCATACCTAGATATTCTCATAACTATGCTCAATTCTATCAATTGCTCGACAGTAATTCGTTCACCCACCGTAATACTTATGCTATCTTGAGAGAAGCTACTAGTGAAACCTATGCCCCCAGGTCTATTTTCCATCATATTAATCCTCCGTCAGCGAGCTATTAGTTCCGCCGTTTGTTTTTCTTTCTTTACTTTTTGTCTTTATCATAAAAATACCAAAAATATTATCTTATCATCTCTATCAGATCTCACTTTTGCAAGTGGCCGTGAAGGGATTGACAACCCCTTTATCGCGTTGGTTGCAAGGTTCTTATTTGTTTGTGTAGGTGCAAGGGACTTGAGCGTGGCCTCCTACTGGATTGATACCTTGGTTCTCAAAAACTGAGGGAAATACTTACGCTACTTTGCTGCATCACCCTGTCCTCTTCAAGGGAAAACCAACGCAGTGCTCAAGAGGTAGCAAGAAGGATTTCTGGCGCCATTGCCAGGGAGTCTACGCATAAGTCAACATACCAAGTACCCATCACAAACTCTTATCCCTCGCATTACATTATTTGCCATTTGCCTCTCGTTTTCCTCTCCCCCACTTCACCCTTGCCATTTTATTCGCCCTCTTTTCCGTTCGCTTCTTTTTCGCTTGCTTCTTGTTTGCTCGCGTGTTGGATTGCTTGCTTGTCACGATGGCTCAAGATAATACTAAATTGTGTGACTTTGCCAATACCAACAACAATGATTTTCTTACCACTCCGATTGTTCCTCTTACCGAAGCTGAATCTTGTGAAATTAATGCTTCCTTGCTGAATCTCGTTATGAAAGATCAATTCGCTGACCTTCCTAGTGAAGATGCTGCTACTCATCTAAATAGCTTTGTTGATTTGTGTGATATGCAAAAGAAGAAAGATGTGGATAATGATATTGTTAAAGTGAAGCTATTTCCGTTTTCTCTTAGAGATCGTGCTAAAACTTGGTTTTCGTCTTTGCCTAAAAATAGTATTGATTCTTGGAATAAGTGCAAAGATGCTTTTATCTCTAAGTATTTCCCTGCCGCTAAGATCATCTCTCTTAGAAACTATATTATGAATTTTAAGCAACTTGATCATGAACATGTTGCACAAGCTTGGGAGAGGATGAAATTAATGATACGTAATTGCCCTACTCATGGTTTGAATTTGTGGATGATTATACAAAAAATTTATGCCGGGTTGAATTTTGCTTCTAGAAATCTTTTAGATTCGGCCGCAGGAGGCACTTTTATGGAAATCACTTTAGGAGAAGCTACTAAACTCCTAGATAATATTATGGTTAATTATTCTCAATGGCACACCAAAAGATCTACTAGTAAAAAGGTGCATGAAATTGAAGAAATTAATGTTTTGAGTGGAAAGATGGATGAACCTATGAAATTGTTTGCTAATAAGAGTGTTGCTTCTGATCCTAATGATATGCCTTTGTCTACCTTGATTGAGAATAATAATGAATCTATGGATGTGAATTTTGTTGGTAGGAATAATTTTGGTAACAACGCTTATAGAGGAAACTTTAATCCTAGGTCGTATCCTAGTAATTCCTCTAATAATTATGGTAATTCCTACAACAACTCTTATGGAAATCTTAATAAGATGCCCTCTGATTTTGAGACTAGTGTTAAAGAATTTATGCTTTCCCAAAAGAATTTCAATGCTTTGCTTCAAGAAAAATTGCCTAAGATTGATGAATTGGCTAGGAACGTGGATAGAATTTCTCTTGATGTTGATTCTTTGAAACTTAGATCTATTCCACCTAAGCATGATATCAATGAGTCTCTCAAAGCCATGAGAATTTCCATTGATGAGTGCAAGGAAAGAACCGATAGGATGCATGCTAAGAAAGATTGCTTTGTGAAGGCGTGTTCTTCTAATTTTTATGAGAATAAAGATGAAGATATAAAAGTTATTGATGTGTCCCCTATTAAATCCTTGTTTTGCAATATGAATCTTGATGATGATGGGACTGGAGATGAGTCAACTTTACTTAGAAGGCGTCCCAAAAATTCGGAGTTTTTAGATCTTGATGCTAAAATTGGTAAAAGTGGGATTGAAGAAGTTAAAACTTTAGATAGCAATGAACCCACTATCTTGGATTTCAAGGAATTTAATTGCTCTTTGATAGATTTTATTTCCTTGTTGCAATCCGTGCTAAATTCTCCTCATGCTTATAGTCAAAATAAAGCTTTTACTAAACATATCGTTGATGCTTTGATGCAATCTTATGAAGAAAAACTTGAGTTGGAAGTTTCTATCCCTAGAAAACTTTATGATGAATGGGAACCTACAATTAAAATTAAAATTAAAGATCATGAATGCTATGCTTTGTGTGTGGGTGCTAGTGTTTCCACGATTCCAAAAACTTTGTGTGATTTGCTAGGTTTTCGTGAATTTGATGATTGTTCTCTAAACTTGCACCTTGCGGACTCCACCATTAAGAAACTTATGGGAAGAATTAATGATGTTCTTAGTGTTGCAAATAGGAATTATGTTCCCGTAGATTTCATTGTTCTTGATATAGATTGGAATTCTTCATGTCCTATTATTCTTGGTAGACCTTTCCTTAGAACGATTGGTGCAATTATTGATATGAAGGAAGGAAATATTAGATTCCAATTTCCGTTAAGGAAAGGCATGGAAAACTTTCCTAGAAAGAAAATAAAATTACCTTATGAATCTATTATGAGAGCCACTTATGGATTGCCTACCAAACATGGCAATACCTAGATCTATCCTTGCTTTTATGCCTAGCTAGGGGCGTTAAACGATAGCGCTTGTTGGGAGGCAACCCAATTTTATTTTAGTTTTTTGCTTTTTGGTTCTGTTTAGGAATAAATAATCCATCTAACTTATGTTTAGATGTGGTTTGTGTTTTAATTAGTGTTTGTGCCAAGTTAAACCTATAGGATCTTCTTGGATAATAGTTATTTGATCTTGCTGAAAATTCCAGAAACTTTCTGTTCACGAAAACAATTTTTTAAAATCAACAGAACGTGATAAAATACTGATTTCAATTGAAGTAGATCAATAAACAAATTATCTAGGCCGTCATATTTTCGAAGAATTTTTAGAGTTCCAGAAGTTTGCGTTAGTTACAGATTACTACAGACTGTTCTGTTTTTGACAGATTCTGTTTTTCGCGTGTTGTTTGCTTATTTTAATGAATCTATGGCTAGTAAAAGAGTTTATAAACCATAGAGAATTTGGAATACAGTAGGTTTAACACAAATATAAATAAATAATGAGTTCATTACATTACCTAGAAGTGGTGTTTTGTTTTCTTTCGCTAACGGAGCTCACGAGATTTCCTGTTAAGTTTTGTGTTGTGATGTTTTCAAGTTTTGGGTAAAGATTTGATGGATTATGGAACAAGGATTGGCAAGAGCCTAAGCTTGGGGATGGCCAAGGCACTCCAAGGTAAAATTCAAGGATATCCAAAAGTTTAAGCTTGGGGATACCCCGGAAGGCATCCCTTTTTCGTCTTCGTCTATCGGTAACTTTACTTGGAGCTATATTTTTATTCACCACATGATATGAGTTTTGCTTGGAGCGTCTTGTATGATTTGAGTCTTTGCTTTTTAGTTTGTCACAATCATCCTTGCTGTACACACCTTTTGAGAGAGACACACATGATTCGGAATTTGTTAGAATTCTCTATGTGCTTCACTTATATCTTTTGAGCTATATAGTTTTTGCTCTAGTGCTTCACTTATATCTTTTAGAGCACGGCGGTGGTTGTATTTTATAGAAATTATTGATCTCTCATGCTTCACTTATATTATTTTGAGAGTCTTAAACAGCATGGTAATTTTCTTTAATTGTGAAATTAATCTTCCGTATTGAGTCCATTGAATATCATGAGAAGTTAGATACTTGATAAGTGTTTTGAGATATAAAGGTGGTAATATTAGAGTGTGCTAGTTGAGTAATTGTGAAATTGAGAAATACTTGTGTTAAAGTTGGCAAGTCCCGTGGCATGCACGTATGGTAAAAGTTGTGTGACAATTTTGACACATAGGTGTTCTTTTATTGCTTTCCTTATGAGTGGCGGTCGGGGACGAGTGATGGTCTTTTCCTACCAATCTATCCCTCTAGGGGCATGCGTAGTAGTACTTTGCTTCGAGGGCTAATAAAGTTTTGCAATAAGTATATGAGTTCTTTATGACTAATGTGAGTCCATGGATTATATGCACTCTCAACCTTCCACAATTTTCTTGCCTCTACGGTACCGTGCATTGCCCTTTCTCACCTTGAGAGTTGGTGCAAACTTCGCCGGTGCATCCAAACCCCGTGATATGATACGCTCTATCACACATAAACCTCCTTATATCTTCCTCAAAACAGCCACCATACCTACCTAACATGGCATTTCCATAGCCATTCCGAGATATATTGCCATGCAACTTTCCACCGTTTCGTTTATTATGACACGCTTCATCATTGTCATATTGCTTTGCATGATCATGTAGTTGACATCGTATTTGTGGCAAAGCCACCATTCACAATTTTTCATACATGTCACTCTTGATTCATTGCATATCCCGGTACACCGCCGGAGGCATTCACATAGAGTCATATATTGAGTTGTAATTCTTGAGTTGTAAGTAATAAAAGTGTGATGATCATCATTATTAGAGCATTGTCCCATGTGAGGAAAGGATGATGGAGACTATGATTCCCCCTCAAGTCGGGATGAGATTCCGGACTAAAAAAAGAGAAAAGAGGCCAAAAAAAGAGAAGGCCCAAAAAGAAAAAAAAGAAAAAAAATGAGAGAAAAAGAGAGAAGGGACAATGTTACTATCCTTTTTCCACACTTGTGCTTCAAAGTAGCACCATGATCTTCATAATAGAGAGTCTCCTATGTTGTCACTTTCATATACTAGTGGGAATTTTTCATTATAGAACTTGGCTTGTATATTCCAATGATGGGCTTCCTCAAAATGCCCTAGGTCTTCGTGAGCAAGCAAGTTGGATGCACACCCACTTACTTTCTTTCGTTGAGCTTTCATATATTTATAGCTCTAGTGCATCCGTTGCATGGCAATCCCTACTCCTCTCATTGACATCAATTTATGGGCATCTCCATGGCCTATTGATTAGCCGCGTCAATGTGAGACTTTCTACCTTTTTGTCTTCTCTCATAACCCCCATCATTATACTATACTCCACCCATAGTGCTATATCCATGGCTTGCGCTCATGTATTGCGTAAGGGTTGAAAAGGCTGAAGCGCGTTAAAAAGTATGAACCAATTGCTCAGCTTGTCATCGGGGTTATGCATGATGAGAACGTTTGTGTGACGATATTGAAACATGGCCTAACTATATGATTTTGTACGGATAAGCTTTCTTTGGCTATGTTATTTTGATAAGACATAATTGCTTGGTTAGCATGTTTGAAGTATTATTGTTTTTATGTCAACATTAAACTTTTATCTTGAATCTTTTGGATCTAAAAATTCATGCCACAATAAAAAGAATTACATTGAATTATGTTAAGAAGCATTCCACATGAAAAATTCTGTTTTTATCATTTACCTACTTGAGGACGAGCAGGAATTAAGCTTGGGGATGCTTGATACATCTCCAACGTATCTATAATTTTTGATTGTTCCATGCTATTATATATTCTGTTTTGGATGTTTAATGGGCTTATTTATACACTTTTATATTATTTTTGGGACTAACCTATTAACCGGAGGCCTAGCCCAAATTGCTGTTTTTTTGCCTATTTCAGTGTTTCGCAGAAAAAAGATATCAAACGGAGTCCAAACGGAATGAAACCTTCAGGAGAGTTATTTTTGGAACAAACGTGATCCAGAGGACTTGGAGTGGACATCAAGAAATCACCGAGGAGGCCACGAGGCAAGGGGCGTGCCTACCCCCTAGGCGCGCCCTCCACCCTCGTGTGCCCCTCGTGGCTCCACCGACCTACTTCTTCCTCCTATATATACCTACGTACCCCCAAACCATCGAAGAGCACCACGAAAACCTAATTCCACCGCCGCAACCTTATGTACCCGTGAGATCCCATCTTGGGGCCTTTTCCGGCGTCCTGCCGGAGGGGGCATTGATCACGGAGGGCTTCTACATCAACACCATAGCCTCTCCGATGATGTGTGAGTAGTTTACCTCAGACCTTCGGGTCCATAGTTATTAGCTAGATGGCTTCTTCTCTCTCTTTGGATCTCAATACAAATTTCTCCTTCATTCTCTTGGAGATCTATTCGATGTAATCTTCTTTTGCGGTGTGTTTGTCGAGATCTGATGAATTGTGGGTTTATGATCAAGATTATCTATGAACAATATTTGAATCTTCTCTGAATTCTTTTATGTATGATTGGTTATCTTTGCAAGTCTCTTCGAATTATCAGTTTTGTTTGGCCTACTAGATCGATCTTTCTTACAACGGGAGAAGTGCTTAGCTTTGGATTCAATCTTGCGGTGCTCGATCCCAGTGACAGTAGGGGAAACGACACGTATTGTATTGTTGCCATCGAGGATAAAAAGATGGGGTTTATATCATATTGCATGAGTTTATCCCTATACATCATGTCATCTTGCTTAAAGCGTTACTCCGTTTTTATGAACTTAATACTCTAGATGCATGCTGGATAGCGGTCAATGTGTGGAGTAATAGTAGTAGATGTAGGCAGGAGTTGGTCTACTTGTCATGGACGTGATGCCTATATACATGATCATACCTAGATATTCTCATAACTATGCTCAATTCTATCAATTGCTCGACAGTAATTCCTTCACCCACCATAATACTTATGCTATCTTGAGAGAAGCCACTAGTGAAACCTATGGCCCCCGGGTCTATTTTCCATCATATTAATCCTCCATCAGCGAGCTATTACTTTTGCCGTTTATTTTGCTTTCTTTACTTTTTGTCTTTATCATAAAAATACCAAAAATATTATCTTATCATCTATATCAGATCTCACTTTTGTAAGTGGTCATGAAGGGATTGACAACCCCTTTATCGCGTTGGTTGCAAGGTTCTTATTTGTTTGTGTAGGTGCAAGGGACTTGAGCGTGGCCTCCTACTGGATTGATACCTTGGTTCACAAAAACTGAGGGAAATACTTACGCTACTTTGCTGCATCACCCTTTCCTCTTCAAGGAAAAACCAACGCAGTGCTCAAGAGGTAGCAGTTATCAAGACCTTTTTCTGGCGCCGTTGCCGGGGAGCATAGCAATATTTGTTGAGTCACTTGGGATTATTATCATATTATCACTATGAAGAATCTGAAGGATCCAAAGACTATATATTTCCCTCAAAGACGAGGGGAGGTAAAGAACTGTCATCTAGTTCTGCTTTAGATTCACCTTCTGTTATGAGTAAACTTGCAACACCACCACATGCTATGAATTCTACTATGTCACCCATTATTGATGATGCTACTTTTACTTTGAATGATGCTTATGATGATGCTAGTACCTTGCTTGATAATGATGATGTGCCACTTGGTGAATTTCTTGATGAACAAATTGCTAGAGTTATACAACATGCTATTGTTGGATCTGATGATGAGCTTGAAACTGAAACTCCTGAAACACCTGCTGGAACTAGCCTTCCTAGATATGAATTGCCTAAGGTACCGGAAGGTTATGTTATGAGTGAGGAGGCAACTAGAGATATTCTTGCTTGTAAGGATAGAGATGATCTAGAGAAATTACTATGCAAGTATAAAGAAAAATCTTTGAATGCTAGAATGAAATGTGATCCTAAGTTTGCTACTTCACCCATTTGTATTGCTGATAAGGATTATGAATTCTCCATCGACCCAGAGTTGATTACTTTGGTTGAATCTGATCCTTTCCATGGTTATGAAACTGAATCTGTTGTGGCACATCTTACTAAGTTGAATGATATAGCCACCCTTTTTACTCATGATGAGAAAACTCGCTATTACTTTATTCTCAAATTATTTCCTTTCTCATTAAAGGGTGATGCTAAAGCTTGGTACAATACTCTTACTCCTGGTTGTGTGCGTAGTCCCCAGGATATGATTTATTACTTCTTTGAAAAATATTTTCCTGCTCATAAGAAACAAGCTGCCTTACAGGAAATATTTAACTTTGTGCAAACTAAAGAAGAGAGTCTCCCACAAGCTTGGGGGAGGCTTTGCCAGTTACTTAATGCTTTGCCTGATCATCCTCTTAAGAAAATTGAAATACTTGATATCTTCTATAATGGACTAACCGATGCTTCTAGGGACTTCCTAGATAGTTGTGCTGGTTGTGTTTTCAGGGAACGAACTATTGCTCAAGCTGAAGAATTATTGAATAACATATTGAAAAATTATGATGATTGGACTCTTCCTGAACCACTGCCTGAACCCACTCTGAAGAAGAGGGGTATATTATATCTCAGTCCTGAAGATATGCAAGAGGCAAAGAAATCTATGAAGGAAAAAGGTATTAAACCTGAGGATGTTAAAAATTTACCTCCTATTGAAGAATTACATGGGCTTAATACACCACCACTGCCTAAGGTGGTAGATGTAAATTCTCTTATGAAGTTTAATGAAAATGATAATCCTCGCAATATGCATCCTAGTCAATGCATTTATGAGTTTGAAAACTACATTAGAAAACAAGATCACTTCAATGCAAATGTTATGAAACAATTGAAACACAATTCTGATATGATTGCTCGCTTGAGGGACTTGTTATTTAGAATATCAAATGATGTTAGAGGTGTTGGAAAACATGCTTCTATGGTACAAACTCAGCTAGAACGAGTTGCTAAATCACAAAGAGAATTGCTTGATGAAATGAATATTAATATGCATGACTTTGCTATTAGAGTTGCAACTAGAGGAGGTAAAATGACTCAGGAACCACTTTATCCTGAGGGACACCCAAAAAGAATTATACAAGATTCACAAAGAAATAACACTAGTGCACCTAGTCCTTCTAAAAAGATATAGAATAAGAAAAATGATAGGACTTTGCATGCTTCTAGTGAACCTGAAATAGACAAACCTCCTGATAAAGAAAATGAAACTTCTGTCTCTGATGCTGAAACTCAATCTCGTAATGAACATCCACCTAGTGATAATGAAAAAGATAAAGATGATGTTCATGAAGATGCTCAACCAAATGAAAAAGAACTAGATAATGATGTTGAGATAGAACCACCGATTGATCTTGATAACCCACAACCTAAGAATAAAAGATATGACAACAGAGACTTTGTGGCTAGGAAACACGGTAAAGAAAGAGAACCGTGGGTTCAAAAACCTATTCCTTTTCCACCCAAGTCAACTAAAAAGAATGATGACGAAGAATTTGAACGCTTTGTTGAGATGTTGAGGCCAGTCTTTTTGCGTACTCGCTTGACTGATATCTTGAAAATGCCTCCTTATGCAAAGTATATGAAAGACATCATCACTAATAAGAGAAAAATACCGGAAGCTGAAATCTCGACTATGCTTTCTAATTATACTTTCAAATATGGAGTACCTAAAAAACTTGGAGATCCGGGTATACCAACTATACCTTGCTCTATCAAAAAGAATTATGTGAAAACTGCTTTGTGTGATTTTGGAGCTGGTGTTAGTGTTATGCCATTCTCTTTATATAAAAGACTTGAATTGAATAAACTCACACCTACTGAAATATCCTTGCAAATGGCTGACAAATCAACTGCCATACCTATCGGTATTTGTGAGGATGTGCCTGTTGTTGTTGCTAATGTTACTATTTTGACTGACTTTGTTATACTTGAGATGCCCGAGGATGACAACATGTCGATTATCCTTGGTAGACCCTTCTTGAATACTGCAGGGGCTGTTATTGATTGCAATAAAAGCAAGATCACTTTTCATATTAATGGTAATGAGCATATGGTGCACTTTCGGAAGAAACAATTCCAAGTGAATGGTATTAATGTTATTGAAAAATCTCCGACAATCACTATTGGAAGTTTTCAAATACCTCTACCTACTGTCAAAAAGAAATATGAAATGCTTATTGTTGGGGAGATGCAAATCCCCGTTGAGGTAACTTAGTGATTTACGAAAGTTCTTCGGTTTCATACTAACTGAAAGTGGTCGTTAATAAGACCTGATCGACCTTATTAATGAATCATTTTTGAACGGTATGAAGTTGATGAATTTAGTAAGCACTACCTTCTGTCCTTAATTTTTATTCTCTATTTTTATTTGTTAAATAAAATAAAATGCCATGTTTTGTCTATTTTCTGAATTTCCCGTGCAATAAAAATGACCCAAAAATAAAAGTTCTTAGAATGCCCTGAAAATTTTATACGATTTTTTCTGAATATTTAAGAATTTTTTGTGCAAATAATACCAGAGGGAGGTGCACCAGGTGGGCACAACCCACCTAGGCACATCAGCACCCCCTGGCGTGCCCTGGGGGTTGTGGTCCCCACATGGGCCCCCTCACTTATCTCTTTAGCCCACATTGTCACCTACCTCCAGAAAAAAAATCACTCTTGCTCTCTCTCCCGTGTTCTTGAGCCCAAACCCGCGGATTTCGATCTCTTTGCTCGAAGCTCCATTTCCGAAACTGTTTTGGGGATTTGTTGCTTGGTATGTGACTCCACCATTTGTTCAATTAGTTTTTGTTTTAGTGGTTTATACTTTGGATAAATATCTACTCTTGGTTGTTGTAGATGTGCTTGCATGTTCAATTCTTAGAGTTCTAAGTAGTTTGAATGCTTGCTATGGCCTCTATGTATCCCTATGAGTAGTTGCTATTAGTTTTGTGAAGTTTTGTTGGTAAAATTTTGTGGACTAAAAATTCAGATTTTTGTTCATAGGAAAAATTGTACGCGGACATGATGAACCTGTTTGGAAGGAGTTCTTCGAGGAGAGGATCCTCAGGGGCATCCTCTAGTGACAACTCTGCTCGCCGATCTTATGTTGAACCAAGCGAAAGTTCCACGCGAGATGCTGCCACCAAAACTTGCTTATGGCCTTGCGATGAGTATATGATGCAAGTGGGCATCAAAGAGGAATTTGATCAATATGTTCACAATGCCGGTCTCGGTCCCTACCTCTCAGATAAGTGTGAACAGCGCCATCTTCTCACTGAATCATTTGTCAAAAGTTTTAAATATTTTTCACGTGAGTCTAGGGTGTAGTTTATGCTTTATGATAATCCATTTACTATTCCACTAGAGAAGTTTCTTACCATTGCAAACTTCCATTTTGGGGTTCGCTTGATGAGCCAGAAAAGGCTGAGTATGAGTCTTTCTTGACTATCCATTGTTACGGTGAAAATAGGGGAGTGAGACAAGGACGAATAAAGAGCATTCACTTTCGCGCAATTCAGTACCTTGCATTATTTAACAGGAAATGCATAGTAGGAAAACAAGACTGTAGCATACTTTGTGCTCCAGACTTGAGCCTCATTCACACCACTCTCACTGGTGAAAGGAATTATAACCTTGGAGCAATTGTTGCACGTAGACATCAGCATAATGCCAAAAGCGGCTGGTTCTATGGTGGAATATATGCCACGCGCTTAGCACGAGGCCTGAGTGTTTCACCTTTGTCTTTTGATCCTATCCTACCTACTCGGTATTTAGATTTTGATGCTCTAAAAGAGCATAAGATTCTCTCAGGAAGGGCTGATAACTTCACTTATAGTTTGTTGTTTATCCAATCACATGTTGTGGACACATATTTGCCTGCTCCTGCTCTTTTTGACTATAACAGTAAGGAAAGATATTTTGTTCTTGAGAGTGAGGCCCGAGCTCACAACGCAGCAGTGTTGGCAGCACGGCGTGCTGAGGCATCCGCATCGAGAGCCTCTGTTACTACCCCGCCGACTACTACCCTCCAGGCTACTGATCGGTTACCAACTTAGGCCAAAAGCCTAAGCTTGGGGGAGTACGTGTTTCTCACCGACATTATATTCATGTTCATCATTCTATTTGTCGGTGCTCACACTTTTTCATTGTATCATCCATGCTTAGATTTATTTTCTGGCTTTCTTCTTGTGTGTTTGAATAATTTTAGAAAAACAAAAAAATAGTTGCAGTAATTTACCTTCTATGCATGCTTAGTAGTAGTATTAAAAAGAAAACCCAAAAAGATTTCCTTGTTCTTCTTTTACTTGTTGGGAGCTTTCCCGTGTAAATAGTTTTTCTAGTTTTTGCTTTTTCCTTTTATTTGCTTGCTCTAGAAAACCAAAAACTCCAAAAACATTTTAGTGTGTTTCTCTGAATTTCTTTTCTTTTTATTCGAGTCTTGCCGAGGAGAAGACCACGATGAAAATGTTGAGTGGCTCTCATATGAATAATTGTTGAGCTCATAAAGAGCCCATTTTACCTTGTCTTCTCCTGTTGAATAAAATGTTTGCAGATTCCAGCTTAGTCCATGGCACTCTTGCACTATTATTTTTTCATATCATTTGGTCGTGCAAGTGAAAGGCAATAATGACGATATTCGATGAGCTGGTCGTGGCAAAGAGAAACTGGTATGAACTCGACTTGTTCTGTTTGTGTAAATATGTTTAACCTAGTATCCAGGCTTCAGCCCATTATGATTAAACATGTTTGCAATGACAATTAGAGATTATAGGTTCTCATGCCATGAATAAGTAGCTAGGAGTGGATAATGATTTATCTTGGATATCAACATAGCGTTAAAATGATTGTGATGTAGTATGATGATATGGTATCCTCCTCTGAATGTTCGAGTGGCTTGACTTGGTACATGTTCATGCATGTAGTTGAATCAAAACCAACATAGCCTCTACAATATTTATGTTCATGGTGTTCATATCCTACTCATGCTAGTGTCCAATGGTACTTATGCATAATGCCTGGTTATGATCGCTATTGCTCTCTAGCTGGCCGCTTCCCAATCTTAATTGCTAGCCTTCGCCTGCACTAAGTGGGAATTCTGCTTGTACATCAAAAACCTTGAACCCAAAGTTATTCCAGATGAGTCCACCATACCTACCAATATACGGTATTACCCTGCCATCCTAAGTAAATTTGCATGTGCCACCTCTAAAAACTTCTAAAAATTATCCGTTTTGTGTGCCTGGATCGTTCATGGAACGACAGGAGGTGGTCGATATCTTCAGTGCTAAGCGGGTTATTGTCAGGTCGAGTGTTTATTCACTCGCCATCGCACGAGAAAATGGGCGGTATTAGGGATGCCCAGTCCCAAACTGCAAACACAAAAAAGAGTTCATCTCTTGAATAATCAAACAAAAACTCCCAATGGAGTCAAAACCTTTACTTTCCGCTTGGGAACCGCCACTAGCATGCTTAGCATGGAAGATGTTGATAACTGATGGTCGTGAAGTGAATAAGAAGGGTGCATGTCCCAAAATATCATTTATCTCTGTTTTAAAAATTGAGCTCTAGCACCTCTGCAAATCACTACTTCCCTCTGCGAAGGGACTTTCTATTTACTTTCATGTTGTGTCATCACCTTCTAAAAACAGCGCCAGAAACTGAGTAGAGCACAGCTGTCATGATTTATGCATTGTGTATAGCTAATGGTGGGTGCATCATGACTGGATCTTTTCTACCATGATTTACAATGTTTAGTCGTTGCTTGAACTTTGGAGGTGCTCTGCAGTTATGTTTTGCGGTCTCAGAAAGGGCTAGCGAGATACCACTATTGTCATATTATATCATGGTTGTTTTGACAACGTGTTGCTATTTGAAATATCTTATTATTACTCGCTAGCTTATTATGTCATTGATATGAATCATTATAATCTTTAAATGTTATTGTTGACATGGTTAGTTATAATGTTGGCTGAAAACCTAGGTGTTGTTTAAGATTATTTATGCAAACAAGAGCAAAAGAGTTCGTAAAAGTTTTTCTTTCTCACTTTCAGTTTATCAACTGAATTGCTTGAGGACAAGCAAAGGTTTAAGCTTGGGGGAATTGATACGTCTCTAACGTATCTACTTTTTCTCATGCTTTTCCTCTTGTTTTGGACACTAATTTGCATGATTTGAATGAAACTAACCCCGGACTGACACTGTTTCCAGCAGAACTACCATGGTGTTGTTTTTGTGCAGAAATAAAAGTTCTCGAATGGAATGAAACTTTGCGAGGATTTTCTATACCATTAATAAAAATTTCTGGAGACAAAACCTGTTGGAGAGGGGCACCTGGGTGGGCACAACCCACCAGGGCGCGCCCCCCTCTCCTGGCACGCCCAGGTGGGTTGTACCCACCTGGTGGCCCCGCTGACGACCCCCTGATACTATAAATTCACATTATTCTAAAAAAATCAGGAAGAAAGAATTATCGCGTTTCACGAGACGGAGCCGCCGCCAAGCCCTGTTCTTCCTCGGGAGGGCAGATCTGGAGTCCGTTTGGGGCTCCGGAGAGGGGGATCTTCGTTCTTCATCATCACCAACAATCTCCATCGCCAATTCCATGATGCTCCCCACCGAGAGTGAGTAATTCCTTAGGCTCGCTGGTCGGTGAGGAGTTGGATGAGATTCATCATGTAATCGAGTTAGTTTTGTTAGGGCCCGATCCCTAGTATCCACTATGTTCTTAGATTGATGTTGCTATGACTTTGCTATGCTTAATGCTTGTAACTTTGGGCCCGGGTGCCATGAACTCAGATCTGAACCGTTTATGAATTCATCATTATATCCATGTTTTAGATCCGATCTTGCAAGTTATAGTCATCTACTACGTGTTATGATTCGGCAATCCCGGAGTGACAATAACCGGGCCCACTCCCGGTGATGACTGTAGTTTGAGGAGTTCAGGTATTCACTATGTGTTAATGCTTTGTTCCGGTTCTCTATTAAAAGGAGGCCAAAATATCCCTTAGTTTCCAATATGGACCCCACTGCCACGGGAGGGTAGGACAAAAGATGTCATGCAAGTTCTTTTAATAAAGCACGTATGACTATTTACGGAATACATGCCTACAATATATCGATGAACTGGAGCTAGTGCCGTATCACCCTAGGTTATAACTGTCACATGATGAATATCATCCAACAAGTCACTGATCCAACGCCTACGAATTTATTTATATTGATCTTGCTGTGCTACTATTGCTATCATCACTGTTACACTTGCTATGATTTACTACTATCACTGTTACTGATACCGTTGCTGCTGTCACTATTATGAAAAGTATCAAACTACTTTGGTACTGATCACTTTGCTGCAGATAATTAATCTCCAGGTGTGGTTGAATTGACAACTCAGCTGTTAATACCTTCAAATATTCTTTGGCTCCCCTTGTGTCGAATCTATAAATTTGGGTTGAATACTCTACCCTCGAAAACTGTTGTGATCCCCTATACTTGTGGGTTATCAATACTATGATCAAAGCATATGGTTTTATACATACTTTTGGAGAAGCCTGTATTTACAAGGAAGTGAGTGGGAGCTCTGTAGCATTTCTAATATTATATGTAGATGACATATTGTGGATCGGAAATGATGTAGAATTTCTGGATAGCATAAAAGGATACTTGAATAAGAATTTTTCAATGAAAGACCTCGGTGAAGCTGCTTATATATTGGGCATCAAGATCTATAGAGATATATCAAGACGCTTAACTGGACTTTCACAAAGCACATACCTTGATAAAGTTTTGAAGAAGTTCAAAATGGATCAAGCAAAGAAAGGGTTCTTGCCTGTGTTACAAGGTGTGAAGTTGAGTCAGACTCAATGCCCGGCCACTGCAGAAGATAGAGAGAAAATGAAAGTCATTCCCTATGCTTCAGCCATAGGTTCTATCATGTATGCAATGTTGTGTACCAAACCTGATGTGTGCCTTGCTATTAGTTTAGCAGGGAGGTACCAAAGTAATCCAGGAGTGGATCACTGGACAGCGGTCAAGAACATCCTGAAATACCTGAAGAGGACTAAGGATATGTTTCTCGTTTATGGAGGTGACAAAGAGCTCGTCGTAAATGGTTACGTCGATGCAAGCTTTGACACTGATCCGGATGACTCTAAGTCATAAACCAGATGCGTATTTATATGAACGGTGGATCTGTCAGTTGGTGCAGTTCTAAGCAAAGCGTCGTGGCGGGATCTACGTGTGAAGCGGAGTACATAGCTGGATGAAGGAGTTCATATCCGATCTAGGTGTCATACCTAGTGCATCGGGTCCAATGAAAATCTTTTGTGACAATACTGGAGCAATAGCCTTGGCGAAGGAATCCAGATTTCACAAGAGAACCAAATACATCAAGAGACGCTTCAATTCCATCCGTGATCAAGTCAAGGAGGGAGACATAGAGATATGCAAAATACATACGGATCTGAATATTGCAGACCTATTGACTAAGCCTCTCTCACGAGCAAAACATGATCAACACCAAGACTCCATGGGTGTTAGAATCACTACTATGTAATCTAGATTATTGACTCTATTGCAAGTGGGAGACTAAAGGAAATATGCCCTAGAGGCAATAATAAAGTTGTTATTTATATTACCTTATATCATGATAAATGGTTATTATTCATGCTAGAATTGTATTAACGGGAAACTTAGTACATGTGTGAATACATAGACAAACAAAGTGTCCCTAGTATGCCTCTACTTGACTAGCTCGTTAATCAAAGATGGTTAAGTTTCCTAGCCATGGACATGTGTTGTCATTTGATAAACGGGATCACATCATTAGAGAATGATGTGATGGACAAGACCCGTCCGTTAGGTTAGCACTATGATCGTCTAGTTTATTGCTATTGCTTTCTTCATGACTTATACATGTTCCTATCCTATGAGATTATGCAACTCCCGAATACCAGAGGAACACTTAGTGTGCTATCAAACGTCACAACATAACTGGGTGATTATAAAGATGCTCTACAGGTGTCTCCAATGGTGTTTGTTGAGTTGGCATTGATCGAGATTAGGATTTTTCACTCCGTGTATCGGAGAGGTATCTCTGGGCCCTCTCGGTAATGTTCATCACTATAAGCCTTGCAAGCAATGTGACTAATGAGTTAGTTGCGGGGTGATGCATTACATAACGAGTAAAGAGACTTGCCGGTAACGAGATTGAACTAGGTATGAGATACCGACGATCAAATCTCGGGCAAGTAACATACCGATGACAAAGGGAACAACATATGCTGTTATGCGGTTTGACCGATTAAGATCTTCATAGAATATGTAGGAGCCAATATGAGCATCTAGGTTACGCTATTGGTTACAGATCGGAGATGTGTCTCGGTCATGTCTACATAGTTCTCGAACCCGTAGAGTCCGCACGCTTGACGTTCGATGACGATTTGTATTATGAGTTTATGTGATTTGATGACCGAAGGTTGTTCGGAGTCCCGGATGAGATCACGGACGTGTCGAGGAGTCTCGAAATGGTCGAGACATTAAGATTGATATATTTGACCATGTTATTCGGACACCAGAAGTGT
>NC_057799.1:461757362-461801823 GCF_018294505.1 Triticum aestivum
CCACCATGGGCCTTGTTGGAGAGAGAGGAGGGCAGCCAGGGCAGGCCCCCCCCCTAGCAGTCCGAATTGGACAAGGGAAGGGGCGGCGGCCCCCTTTCCTACTCCCTCTCCCTCTCCTTCCTTCCCCCTCTCTCCCTTTTTGTGGAATCCTACTAGGACTTGGAGTCCTAGTAGGACTCCCCTCTTGGGCGTGCCCTAGGGGCCGGCTGGCCCTCCCCTCCTTCCTCCTTTATGTACGTGGGGAGGGGGGCACCCTAGAACACACAAGTTGATCTTTTAGCCGTGTGCGGTGCCCCCCTCCACAGTTACACACCTCGGTCATATAGTCGTAGTGCTTAGGTGAAGCCCTGCGCCGGTAACTCCATCATCACCGTCGCCACGCCGTCGTGCTGACGAAACTCTCCCTCGGCCTCAACTGGATCAAGAGTACGAGGGATGTCATCGAGCTGAACGTGTGCTAAACACTGAGGTGCCGTATGTCCGGTGCTAGGATCGGTCGGATCGTGAAGACGTACGACTACATAAACTGCGTTGATAAAACGCTTCCGCTTTGGGTCTACGAGGGTATGTGGACACACTCTCCTCGCTCGTTGCTATGCTTCTCCTAGATAGATCTTGCGTGATCGTAGGATTTTTTTTGAAATACTATGTTCCCCAACAGTTCCTACATATTCTACGAAGATCTTTATCAATCAAACCACAATTCAACATACGTTATTCCCTTTGTCATCGGTATGTTACTTGCCCGAGATTCGATCGTCGATATCCTCATACCTAGTTCAATCTTGTTACCGGCAAGTCTCTTTACTCGTTCCGTAATGCATCATCCCGCAACTAACTCATTAGTCATATTGCTTGCAAGGCTTATAGTGATGTGCATTATCGAGAGGGGCCAGAGATACCTCTCCGATACACGGAGTGACATATCCTAATCTTGATCTATGCCAACCCAAAAAACACCTTCGGAGACACCTGTAGAGCATCTTTATAATCACCCAGTTATGTTGTGACGTTTGATAGCACACAAGGTGTTCCTCGGGTATTGGAGAGCTGCATAATCTCATAGTCAGAGGAATATGTATAAGTCATGAAGAAAGCAATAGCAATAAAACTAAACGATCATAATTCTAAGATAACGGATGGGTCTTGTCCATCACATCATTCTCTAATGATGTGATCCCGTTCATCAAATGACAACACATGTCTATGGTTAGGAAACTTAACCATCTTTGATTAACGAGCTAGTCAAGTAGAGGCATACTAGGGACACTCTGTTTTGCCTATGTATTCACACATGTATCAAGTTTCCGGTTAATATAATTCTAGCATGAATAATAAACATTTTTCATGATATAAGGAAATATAAATAACAACTTTATTATTGCCTCTAGGGCATATTTCCTTCAAACACACCTCCTATGCCACAACCGCTAGCATCGTAATGAATTTCAAAAGGTTTGTCAAAGTTGGGTAATGCAAGCACGGGAGCATGAGTAAGCAAATTCTTAAGTTCATTGAATGTGGTATCTTGGGATGGTCCCCAAACAAAAGGCGCATTTTTTTACTCAAAGCATGCAAAGGTGAAGCAATGGTGCTAAAATCCTTCACAAATCTATGATAGAAACCGACTAAACCAAGAAAACTATGCACTTGTTGCAAGTTGGTTGGTTGGGGCCAAGTTTTAGTAGCATTGATCTTAGATTCATCTACATGAACACCCTTAGAAGACACAACAAACACTACTGCAGGAGACTGCTAACGCGACACTACGATTAGAGACCCTTTGCCGAAACTGTGTGCGATGCAATAATCGCAAACGGTGGTGTAAAAAACCATCAAAAAAGGTGCAAAATGTTTGCAATGATGGCTGCATGAAACACGGTTAAGATTTTAGTTGCGTGTGCGATGCGGGGCATACGGTTAATCCATTCAAACTGTTAGCGATGAGGCAGAACGACAGAAACGGGCAGCCATGACAATGTGTGTGCGATGCAAGACACACGGTTAATTCATTCGAACTTTTTGCGATGAGGTAGAACAATAGAAACGGGTAGCCATATCAATGTGTGTGCGATATACGGCATATGGTTAACTCGGACGAACTATTTTCGATTAGGGAACACAACAGAAACGGTTCAAATTAACAAGATGTGTGTGATATGCAGCATACTGTTCACATGGATGAACTGTTTGCGATGAGCCAAAAGAACACAAACGAGTTGCGTAAACAAGATGTGTGTGATACGTGGCAAACAGCCGACTCGGATGAACTGTTTGCGATGAGAAATTACAACACAGACGGTCAATACAGTTACTTCGTGTGTGATTCTGTGTGTACAAAAAACTTTGAAAAATGCAAACTAGTTGCTTGAGGTGGCTAGGAGTATCGCACACAATGCATCTGCGAGTACTCGTGTGCGATGATTATTATGTTACACATACGTTTCCTTATGTGAACATGTGTGTGAATTTGCAATATGGACAGTTAATATGCAAATGCCTTCTGGACATCGGGCACATGCTTAAACTCAATGAACTGTGTACGACACTAATACTTCCCATGAAAATTTATGAACTTGGATAACAGCATTTGAGTAACATATATATAGTGGTTACACTATTCGATAAAAGGAGGATCTTCGTAACACGGTTTTGACAACCATATGGTCCATATCTACATACTTAACATAGTAACAACTATCACATTTTAAGAGGCTAAGGGCCAACAACCATATGGTCCATATCTACATACTTAACATATATAGTAACAGCTAGCACATTTTAAGAGGTTGAGGGCCAACAACCACAACTATCCACTGGAAGCAGCTTGATCACGGCGACTCGGTATCTCGTCAACGAAAAGGAAGAGCCCTCCTGTGCCTTGGTAGAGCAGGAGTAGAACAGTGTCTCCAATTTTCCAATATGGATGCATTGCCACGAGAAGGGAGAACTTGTTAATTTGAATGGTCCCATTTTTGCGGGAAATGCAGTACCTTGCAATTACTTTGGCGTTATTGCAGGCACAAGTGTAATTCGACCACGTCGGGAAATCGATACAGGAACGGCTACAGGGGCAATTTCCGTTGACATGTAGAATAAAAAACAATTGTAACATATTGTTGAAGATATATATAGTTTATGAGCATCAACATTAAAATAAGACTTTTTACCAGCGCTTTGTGCACACAATTGGTCTTGTTCAGTGTGTGCACCATAGGTCTAATTAATCCCATCCAAAATCCAACGTTCATACGTTGTGCTATCTCTGTCAGATTATCAACAAAGTTTATGACATGCTTCAAGTCCTTCCAGTGAAATTTGGTACGCTTAGCAACATACAGATCGTTCACTATGCATCCAACATATCCTGCTTAAAAGGTGGAAAGGTATTATTTATTCAGAACATGGCAGAAGAATATATAGTGCGCAAAATTGGTAAACAGAATTTGTTACTGCCTAGGAACGGAGTCAGAATATGATATCACAATTGGTTGCCTAAATAGTGATCAATTGGTTGCTTAAATGGTAATATGACAACATGGAGAAAGTTGAAAGGACACTAACCTCGATCAGACTTTGATCGGCTGACGACGTTGGGGAAGTAAGCATCCATGTTAATTAGACCAGGCTATGGTGCACGCACTAGAATTTTATTGCCAGCTTTCAGTTCATAACACTTAGACATTTTTCTCCAAAGGTCCGCATTAAAATAGAAGTGACCATCCTTATCAAGTTTTACGCTAACCGTCATTGTAAAACCATGGTGCGTTGTCAATATGACATCCTGGGAGTCATCAGCAAAGTAAAGCCCAAGATTTCCTTCTACTCCTGTTCTTGCAAAGCAATGTATGTACTGCTTGAAATGAAAATTAAGATCGTAAATTAGATATATTGAAATAACCAAGCAAGATGCAAATATGGGAGTAACTGATAGAACATATCCATATATAGATGCAAGCAAAGTACAAAAATATAGAACTAAAAATAGATAATGTAATAAAGATTTGATGCAAATATATAAATAATGTAGCAACAGACGGTATATGTTCACAAATTTAGGCCATGCCGACCGTGGTAGGTTGAGATTGAACATACCGAGCGCTCCCTGAAGTCATCCGGAATGGTGAGATAGAACTTCGTTTCTGACTGGCCACGACCACAGTTGCCCGATTTGTGCTCGCACTGTGCACACATGAATGAACACCCACGAATCAGCTAGAACAAAAATGATTCCACGGCGATTTCCGCCGTTTGATTAACAGCGACGGACGGAGTACGATAAGAGATGAGTGAATATTTTGCTAATTAAGTTGATTACCTTCTCCATGAGAAAAATCCCCGGCCCAATCCCGCAGAAAACCCCAGTCGACCAGATTCTAGAATGTCGGTGCAGATAGGCGGCGGAAAGCGGTGGAGGCAAAATCCGATGCCGTTTGGAGCGCGACCCACGCCCGCCGCCAACAGCCGTCGAGCTTAGGGTGCAGAGTTGCGGAGGAGTCCGCGGCGAGTGAGTGGGGACGAAGTGGGCGAGGGTTTTCTTTTCCTTTTGCATGTGTGAGTGAACACATACGGTTCGCAGAGGCGACGGAGATGAATCGTGTGTGATAGTAAATCACCGAGATTGAATGGGAATCCAAATTTCCTTTGTCCTTCATCCATGAGTTTTTTTTCTATGATGAACATAAACCCTGCTAATCACCGTGTTCAAATTTGACACTTTTCTGGGTTCATTAACAATATTTAGGGGATTATGTGCATTTTGTAGGCATTAATGCACGTAATTCAAATTCAAACAATTGGTGCATGAAAGGGTGCACAAGAACGGTCTGGAAAACCATACTCGTGGTATTTAGTAATTTCTCAAGCCTTTTACAAGGAATGGGCAGAGATTTCAATGGAATGCGTGGCAATAGTCAACCACAAACGCGTCATTTACTGGGTTATCAACTATAGAACAATGAAATATGTGCTTGAAAAACATGACGGCTGGCATGGTGCCATGGTATGGCCTCACCGTGCCCTGGTTAAAAGCTGAGCAGGTTTGATTTATGTCTTCATGCACGCCCTTCATAAATCGAACCATCACCGAGGAAGTTCAATGCTTTCGAGAGGGAAATCACCAAGATTGAAGGGGAATCCAAATTTCCGTCCTAGTTTGTCATTCAGTTTTTTTCCAACGTTCAACATACCGCCTCAAATGAAACGTGTTCAAATTTGACATTTTTCTGAACTCATTTACCATATTTTGGGGATTGTGTGCATTTTCTAGGCATTAATTATGCATATAATTCAAATTCGAACAATCGGTGCATGAAAAGGTGCACAAAAACGGTCTGGAAAACCATGCTCGTGCTATACAAAAAATGAAACACATGGTTGGAAAACATGATGCCCGGTGTGGTGCCATGGTATGGCCTCACCATGCCCTGGTAAAAATTGGAGAATGTTTTCCTTATGTCGTCATGCGCGCCTTTCATAAAACGAACCATCATTCAAGGAAGTTTCATGGTTACGAGGGGGAAATCACCAAGATTGAAGGGGGATCCAAATTTCCTTTGTCCTTTGTCCATGAGTTTTTTTATATGACGAGCATACAACCTGCAAACCACAGTGTTCAAATTTGGCACTTTTCCAGGTTCATTTGCCATATTTAGGGGATTATTTGTATTTCCTAGGCATTAATGCGCATAATTCAAGTTCAAACAATCGATGCATGAAAGGGTCCACAAGAACGGCCTAGAAAACCATGCTCGTGCCATTTAGTAAATTCTCATGCCTTTTACAAGGAATGGACAGATATTTCGATAAAATGTGTGGCAATAGTCAACCACAAATGTTTGTTTGTTGGGTTTCAACTATAGAAAAAATGAAATAAATGCTTAAAAAACATGACGCCTGGCATGGTGCCATGGTATGACCTCACCATGCCCTGGTAAAAAATTGAGAAGTTTTGGCTTATGTCGTCATGCACGCCCTTCATAAATCGAACCATCACCGAGGAAGTTCCATGCTTTCGAGAGGGAAAATCCCCAAGATTGAAGGGGAATCCTAATTTCTGTCCTAGTTTGTCATTCAGTTTTTTTCTAACGATCAACATACCGCCTCAAATGCAACGTGTTCAAATTTGACATTTTCCCGGGCTCATTTACCATATTTAGGGGATTATGTGCATTTTCTAGGCATTAATGGACATAATTCAAATTCGAACAATTGGTGCATGAAAAGGTGCACAAGAACGGTCTGGAAAACCATGCTCGTGTTATTTAGCACATTCTCATGCCTTTTACAAGGAATGGGCAGATATTTCAAGGAAATGTGTGGCAATAGTCAACCATAAACGCGTCGTTTACTCGGTTAACAACTATACAAAAAATGAAACACATGGTTGGAAAACATGACGCCTGGCGTGGTGCCATGGTATGGCCTCACCATGCCCTGGTAAAAATTGGAGAATGTTTTGCTTATGTCGTGATGCGTGCCTTTCATAAATCGAACCATCACCGAGGAAGTTTCATGGTTTCAAGGGGGAAATCACCAAGATTGAAGGGGGATCCAAATTTCCTTTGTCCTTTGTCCACGAGTTTTTTTCTATGATGAGCGTACAACCTGCAAATCATCGTGTTCAAATTTGGCACTTTTCCGGGTTCATTTGCCATATTTAGGGGATTATGTGCATTTCCTAGGCATTAATGCACATAATTCAAGTTCAAACAACCGATGCATGAAAGGGTCCACAAGAACGGCCTAGAAAACCATGCTCGTGCCATTTAGTAAATTCTCATGCCTTTTACAAGGAATGGACAGATATTTCGATGAAATGTGTGGCAATAGTCAACCACAAATGTCTGTTTGTTGGGTTTTCAACTATAGAAAAAATGAAATAAATGCTTAAAAAACTTGACGCCTGGCATGGTGCCATGGTATGACCTCACCATGCCTTGGTAAAATAGAAGGTTTGGCTTATGTTATCATGCACGCCCTTCATAAATCGAACCATCACCGAGGAAGTTCCATGCTTTCGAAAGGGAAATCCTCAAGATTGAAGGGGAATCCAAATTTTCTTCGATCTTTGCCCTGGAGTTTTTTTTCTACGACGAACATACACCCTGCAAATCACCGTGTTCAAATTTGGCATTTTTCCGGGCTCATTTACCATATTTAGGGGATTATGTGCATTTTCTAGGCATTTAGCGCATATAAATCCAATCCAGCTACAGGTGCACGGGTGTGATGTGAGGGACGTGGATTGCCGTTCAATCGCGGCGCATCCAACGGTGCACACGCGCGATCCGCGTGGCTGGGGTTCCGGCCAATCATAACACAACACACAATAGGCTCAGCGCACACTGTTTTCGGAAGCGACGGAGATGAACCGTGTGCGATAATGAAGGAGCAAAATTGTAAGGCAAGCCAAATTTCTGTTGTCGTTTGTGGTTGAGCTCTTGAATACCACTGCACTGTACGGCTGCCCAACCCCTCCGTCCCAGAGATCTCTCCAGGTGTCATCCATGGCACCGCGGCGCACAGTAACTGGTAAGGAAGCGATGGCATCCCGCCACGCCGCATTCCTCGCCGCCTGTGACCGCACACATGGTAAGGAAGCGATGGCATCTCGCCGCGCCGAGTTCATTGCCGCCGGCGGCCAGACAGTTACATGGGCATACTTTGTGGCTGCCATGGCCGAATGGGTGGTGGATCTAGAGGCGGCCAAAGCCGCATAGAAGGAGCGGAAAAGGCAGAAAGCAGTCAAGAAAAGAGAGTCCCGCCGCCGCAAGAAAAAAGAGGCCGCACGCCGTGGTGAGGAGAGCTTGGCGGAGATCGAAGCACGGTGGGCTACCGCCTACAAGGCCGGGAAGGAGAACGCCGGCGTCTGGCCAGCATGCCCTGATGGCAGCATGTGAGAAGTAGTTTAAGTTTGTAGTATTAGAGCAAATTACCAGTAGTACTTTAAGTTTGTAGTATTAACGTACAATGTTGGTAAGAGCATCCTTTGAGGGCTTTGAGCGTTGATTAGCATGTGTGCCCGTGTGCGTTTTTTGCGTTAATCATTAGAAGATCATAAAACGCACGGTTTCTATGCCGTACCCGTCTAGGTTTTTTGCGTTAATGACCCATAAGTCAGTTACCTGTGCGATATTTCCTAACAAACCAGGCGTACCATTGACCGAAAAAAATCAAGTACACGTGTACATTTTTTTGGAGACGGGATCTGCCAACTTTCTTTTTTCTCACACACGAGTATTTTACGCGCTTCGTCTGCGTTGTGTGTTTCCCCCGCCCAAGTTTCAAATTTCGCACTGAAATTTTTATTAGGCGTGCGATTTCAGAATTTATTCCTCCAACCACATCCCCTTCCCCTCAGTATCCCCCATCCCTCGCGCCTCCCCCTACCGGCATCTCAAACCGCCACCGCCGCAACCACAACTTCAACCACATCTACGTTCTGCTCAGATCCAGTCAGGTAACCTACCGATCTCTATCACATCCCCGATCTGATTGCTTAAATGGCGCCTGCGAAACATCATCATGCCTCCAAATCCCCCCCCCCCTCCAGGAGCTGATGGCGGTCCATGGTGCGATGGCCGCTGTGCGTGTTGACCCGGAGGAACACCTTGCCTCCGCCGCCGCCGACAACATGGTGCAGGCTCTGGTCCAGATGAAGTCCCCCAGCGACTACCCTCCAGGACTTAACAGGTAAGATCTGACCAGCTAAATCTTACCAATACCACTTGCAACGGCTATGATTTGTACGGTTGATGTATTAAGCATGTTCGTGCCTTGTTTATTTCAATACTACACACTGTGTGACATTCAAATATTACCGTGTCCAGCTCAATTTCACCAATACCAGCAACAAACTTACAATACATGACTCAGGATATCACTAGAGATGCTGCCCATTTGCTATTTTTAGTGGATGCCAACCCTGTTGCACTTAACATGCCTGTCCATGTACTTACGCAGGGTCATACGGCCGACGCTTTTGTTTGCCGTCGAGGTGAGCTGCATCCCATGTCTTACAGTATTTCACATAATTTGTGCAATTGCAGTTTAACTTCTACCCATTTACTGGTTGCCTGTAGGTACACATGTCAGTGGCACTGATCCACGCTTCGACCCGGAGGAACAGCTCGCCTCCGCCGTCGCTGACTTTGGGCGAGCTCTGGCCAAGATGAAGTGCCCCAGCAACTACCTCTCGGGACTTACCAAGTATGTACTCACCAGTTCAATCTTACCAATACCAGTTGCAATTAATGGCTATGTTCTGTACGGTTGATGTATTAAGCATGTTCTAGTAAACATGCCTAACACATTTTTGCTACTTTCCCTACCTTTTTATAGACATCTGGGCCATTCTCTGCTCTGGCAGCATCTACCTTGTGATGTTTAACTATGCCAATTGCATTTTTATCAGTACCGGTTTCAATGTCTATTAAGCCTGTTGCAATTAACAGTTGAATCCATTTTTAAACAGTTGCATTTCAATGGCTACAAACTTACAAAACATGACTTTGGATGTTGTTAAGCCTGTTGCAATTAACAGTTGTATCCATTTTTTAATCTGTCCATTTGCTACCATGCTACTCTCCGCAATGAAGATATACTAGAGATGCTGCCCCATTTGCTTTTTTTGGTGGATGCAAAACCTGTTGTACTTAACATGTTTGTCCATGTACTTACGTAGGGTCATAACGGCCGATGCTGTTGTTTGCCGTCAAGGTTAGCTGCATCCCATGTCTTACAGTATTTCACATCATTTGTGCAATTGTAGTTTAACTTCTACCATTTACTGGTTGCCTGTAGGTACACATGTCAGTGGCACTGATCCACGCTTCGACCCGGAGGAACAGCTCGCCTCCGCCGCCGCTGACTTTGGGCGGGCTCTGGCCAAGATGAAGTGCCCCAGCAACTACCTCTAAGGACTTACCAAGTATGTACCCACTAGTTCAATTTTACCAATACCAGTTGCAATTAATGGCTATGTTTTGTACTGTCGATGTATTAAGCATGTTTTAGTAAACATGCCTACCTTTTTATAGACAACTGGGCCATTATCTGCTCTGGCAGCACCTGCCCTGTGATGTTTAACTCTGCCAATTGCATTTTTATCAGTACCGGTTTCAATGGCCATTAAGCCTGTTGCAATTAACAGTTGTATCCATTTTTAAAGAGTTGTATTTCAATGGCTACAAACTTACAAAACATGAATTAGGATGTTGTTAAGCCTATTGCAATTAACAGCTGTATCCATTTTTTAATCCGTCCCTTTGCTACCGTGCTACTCTTCCGAAATGAAGATATCACTACAGATGCTGCCGTTTTATTACCATTTGCTATTTTTTGGTGGATGTTAACCCTGTTGTAGTTAACATTGGCTTTCCATGTACTTACATAGGGCTACAATGGGTGATGCTGTTGTTTGCTGTCGAGGTTAGCTGCATCCCATGTCTTATACATCATCTATTCCTAAATATAAGTATTTTTAGAGATTCCAATATAGACTACATAAGGAGCAAAATGAGTGAATCTAGATTCTAATCTAAACTATATCTATAATTCTATATACATCCGTATGTAGTTCATATTGAAATCTCAAAAAAAATAACTTGTACTTAGGAACATAGGTAGTTGTATTTTACATCATTTGTGCAATCTCAGTTTAGCTTCTAACATTTACTGGTTGCTTGTAGGTACATATATGAGGGGTACTGATCCATGCTTCGATCCCTTTTGCGTATGGGGCAATGAGATATTCATGAACAAGCGTCAAGTGAGGAAACTAAGAAAGATTGTTAGGCGAAAGAAACGGGTGATTGGAATTAAGCTCTTTATTTACACTTTGTCGAAGACAACAGTGAACTTTAGGATGGTAAGTTTGCCTTTTCCCCCTGCCCACAACAAGTTACTCTATTAGACCTCAGTATCTGATATTTTTCTCTTTTCAGTGGTTTCCGAAGCTATTTACTGATGATTACCTTGCAAACTACATGACCGGAGTGGAGGCAACTAAGGTTAAAGTATATAATTCATGCTACCATGATAATGCTCTAGAAGTCTTCCTGAAGACGGTGAAGGATGGGTGGGCGATCGTCACAAGGGGTTGGACAAAAGTGGTTTGTGCCTATGGCATGCAGGAAGGCACATTATGGACATTCCGCTTCTTCAACACCGTCAGCAGTCGAAATGATTTACACTTGTCTCTTCACCTTTACCGCCTTTAAATACTGCGGTTCATCATACTTAATTGCTGCCTAATCCTATAATTACTGAACATATTGTACTGGCAATTTTATTTATGGATTCGTTGTTGAACCATTGTGCTGAGAATTTGAATTGCACGTTTCATATTTCAAAATTTCCAATTACAATAATAAATTACAGGCAAAAATAAAAATAGAACAGACGGTCATGGACCTTTGCAAATGGTTCTAGCAGTAAAAGCGCTTGCAATGGATAGCCCAATGCCACACAGTTTTCTACATCAAATCGTGTGTGATGTAGTTAATGAAAGCAAACAGTTAACCAAGGCAGAGCGTGTGTGATAGTTACACCTTTCCCACACGAGCGTATACATAAAACCGTGTGGGATGTACATCCGAACGGAAATGTTTTCCCTGGATTGACTGTGTGGGATGTACATAAGTACGGAAACGTGTGATATACATACGAACAGAAATGTTTTTTCTGGGATTCACCATGTGGGATGTACATACCTACGGAAATGATTTTCTCGGATTACCGTGTGGGATGTACATACCTACGGAAATGATTTTCTCGGATTATCATGTGGGATGTACATACCTACGGAAATGATTGGGTTTTGATGCCTCGCCCGATCGCACACGGCCCCAGCCTGGGTCCCAGGAGGGCCTATCCCCGACGATTTCTGGGTCGTGTGGGAAGGACACCCTATCGCACACACTCACTTGGCGACGGTTCCAAATGCCGTCACGGAAAGGGGTAAAATACCGTTTGTTTAGGACCGACGCGCACCAGTGAAAACCCAAGAAAACAAGCTTATCAACACCAAAAAGGCATTTGTCCATATTAGCATAAAGGCGCTCTTTCCTAAGGGTCTGCAACATGGTTCTAAGATGGGTGACATGATCTTTGAGAGATTTGCTAAATACAAGAATATCGTCAAAATAGACCACAACAAATACACCAATATACGGACGTAGAACAAAATGCATGACTCTAATGAAAGTACCGGGTGCTTCGGATAAACCTATTGGCATAACAAGCCATTCATATAAGCCAAATTTGGTCTTAAATGCGGTTTTCCATTCATCACCTTCTTGGATGTGTATTTGATAGTAGCCACTCTTAAGATCAATCTTAGAGAAAATGGTGGCTCCACTATGCTCATCTATCATATCATCTAGGCGTGGAATGGGGTAACGATAACGCACGGTAATAGCATTGATAGGACGACAATCGAAACACATGCAATATGTACCATCTTTATTGGGAACAAGTATTACCGGTACGGCACAAGGGCTCAAACTTTCTCGAACATGGCCGTTATCGATGATTTGTTGTACTTGCCGTTGGATCTCCTTAGTTTCCTCGGGGTTGACACGGTAGGGAGCCTTGTTTGGAAGTGGTGCTCCGGGGATGAGGTCGATTCGGTGTTCGATGCCTCGTAGTGGAGGTAGACCCGGAGGTAGCTCGTCGGGGAATACGTCTTGGAATTCCTGCAAAAGAGAAGATAACACTAAAGGTAGATTGTGAGAGGTGTTAGTGTTTGGTGCCTCGTCCTTGCACAAAAGGACATAGTGCATGACACTTGATGGGTTCTCACACACTTTTCTTATCTCGGTTTTGGTGGAAAATAGGACTAAGTTCTTCTTGTCGCTCATCGTGGAGGCACTCAATTTGGGCTTGTGGCACTCACTCTCTTTTTGGTGGTTCGCTCTCTCACTATTTTCTCCACGATGGGTGGATTGCTTGTCGGCGATCACTTGGCTTGGAGACATAGGTCGTAGAACGTACTCCTTTCCTTTCATTTTGAAGCTATAGTGATTTGTACGCCTGTTGTGGATGATGCCCTGGTCAAATTGCCATGGCCGTCCAAGAAGGAGGTGGCAAAGCGGACATAGGAATGACATCACGCTCCAAAATGTCTTCCTAAGCTCCGATCTTGAAGGAAACTTGTACCATATGCTCGACTTGGATAGTGCCAGAGTCGCTTAGCCATTGAACCTTGTAAGGATGCGGGTGCTTAATCTTGACAAATTGGAGCTTGGAGCATAGCTCTTCACTTGCTAAGTTATGGCAACTCCCTCCATCGATGATGACCTTGACGGACCTTCCATTGATGTCGGCCTTGGTGTGGAAGATATGGCATCTTTGGTCTTCTTCTTGTTGATGTTGAAGTGTCAAAACCTTGGAGACAACAAGGGCGGGGCTCGAATATTCGTCACAAAAACTTGGTTATCTTCATCTTCGTTCACTTGTCGGTGCATGGCCACTTGCTCAAGGGCTTCCATTTCCTCTTCACTCATTGAGTCATATGTACCATCGTCGTTGAAGATCATGGTGCGCTTGTTGGTACACTCGAAGGACTTGTGGCCTCGTCCGCCGCATGTGAAGCATTTGAAGGAACTTGTCTTGATGGTCTCATTGGTCGGAGTAGATGATGATGAAGCTCTCGGCTTGAAGTTGTTTGTAGTAGGAGGACGACTTGAGGTTGTCGAAGTTTTCTTGTAACTAGACTTTTAGCCGTTGCTTATAGATGGCTTGGTTGAGGTAGAAGGTGTTGGAGTCGTTGAAGCTTGGGAGTTGGAGAAACCATAGGACTTGGATGAGAACCTTGCATACTTGAAGTCATCTTGCACTTGACGTTCCGCTTTGGTAGCTTGATGTACTAGAGTATGGTTGGAAGTCGACGATCTTCTTGATAGGATGATTGAGTCCGTTCAAGAAACGTGCCATAGTTTGCTCATCATCTTCCGTGACATTGGCTCTTATCATGGCAATCTTCATTTCCTTGTAGTACTCTTCAACGCTCTTGGTTCCTTGCTTGAGGAGTTGGAGTTTCTTTAAGAGGTCTCGGTTGTAGTATGTTGGCACGAAACGTGCTCTCATGACATCCTTCATTTGCGCCCACGTAGTGATGGGTGGTTCTCCTCTTGCCTCATGACGCTCGATGACTTGTTCCCACAAAATGAGGACGTAGTCTTGGAACTCAAGGGATGCCATGGCGATCTTCTTCTCTTCCTCATAGTTGTGCAAACGGAAGATTTTGTCGACCTTCAATGCCCATGAAAGGTACTCTTCGGGGTCATTGCTTCCGGTGAACTTGGGCATGGTGAACTTTAGCTTGTCGTAGCATTGCTCTTCATTGTGTTGGGGTCGAGGGTGATGACGTCCTTGACGCGGAGGATTGTCTCCCTCAACTTGCTCTTGTCGTGGAGGATTTCCATTGTCTTCATGCTCTTGGTGAACTTGAGGTTCTTGTCGAGCTTGTGGAGGAGCTTGTCGAGCTTGTGGAGGAGCTTGAGGAACATGACGATGCACACGTGATTGATAAATCCTCTCTTGAACTTCATCGTGAAGCGCTTCTTCTTGCTCGCGCGTTTGACCGTTGCGGTCGGCGATGGCGCGACTTGTTTCATGGAGGGCACGTTGGGCCTCGAGTGCTTGAGGTTCACGCCATTGATGTTGTTGTTGTTGTCGGAGTGCCTCGGTGTCTTGCTCCTCTTGATGTTGGCACGCTCGTTCTTCCTCTTGTTGGCGTAGACGTTGTCTTTCTTGTGCTTGCGCCAAGGTAGCTTGGTTTTGGCGATGATGATGTTCTTGCGCTTGAAGTTGTTCTTGAGAATCGGTTCCGTGTAGAGGATTGCAGTTTGCTTGACAGTCTTGGCGCGCGGTTCATCGATGAGTGTTTGCTGTCGGAGTATTTTTGCCGGAGATGGTGTCGTCGGAGTGTCGACTTGAGCGGCTCCGTCTTGAGTAGACGAAGAGGTAGAAGAGCGGTTGACCAACAAGGAACGAGTCTCGTCCATTCGTGCATTGCTCTCTTGTTTTTGTTCGTCGAGCTTGTTGTCGAAGTAGTCTCTTGTGCGTTGCTCGGAGAGTCGCAAGTCGGTGATGAGATGGTCGATGCGGTCGCTCATTGCTTGTTGTTCTTGATGCAAAGCTCGTTGTGCACCAAAGAGGTGGGTCTTTGTGATGTAGGAGGACATGTCGTCGTCTTGCTCGATGAAGAGTGGGTTGGTAGAAGTACTTGGCCTATCCATCATTTCAAGCAAATATGTGAGTGGGAGAAAGAGAAGAACTTATACCAAATGTACCTTGACCGATGTCGAAGATGGATCAATGATCACTCAAATGTGTAACAAGGAAATAGCACAATTGGTACCAATTCTTGTCGGTTCTCACACCTACACAAATAAAAGCTTATGGTGGAGCTTGGTTAGGATGGTGGCACAAAATTTGATGCAACTGTTAGTGAGCCTCGATAAAGTTGGAAAATATTCACAAATTTGCAAATGCAACAAGTAGACCAAAAGCAAGATATGGTACACGGAAACACACACGCAAATAGATAAGTGGGGTCGTGCAACCAAGGAATGAGACAAAATGTGGAATCCACAAAAATGCTCTTGTTGCACAACACGAGAGAGACGCTAGCACGATTGCACAATAGGTGGATACGAAACTTGTGCACAACCTACTAAGCAAAAATGCAACGACTTATATCCCAAGTATGCTATATGTATGGTATTCCGGTGATATGATCCAAGATGATCGAGTATGACAATCTTAATGTAGTATGATGCTATGGTTCTTGCTTATGAGCTCTTTACTTATCTTTCCCTTTTTCTTAAAAGCTTGGTTGGCTCTTTCGCTTTTGAGCTCTTTTCTCATGCAAAACTTCACAAACCAAGATAGCAATTGTGTATGCTTATGAAAATGTTGTGACACAAGAGATGATACCAAGATATGCACCATGATGATATGGTATGTATGCTATGGGGAGTATGATCACTAATGTGCACAAGTAACGTTGCCGGCAATACTCAAAGGCTAGTCTCGATGGGTAAGTTACGCAAAATGGGCGATGGTGGATATCAATGTAATGGCAAGGAGTAGACCAAGATGTCGTCGATATTACTGTCCTTGCTTACGGATGAGGGTGTCAAAATTGTTGAGCGGTTGTTGTCGATGACGAGTCCGTGGCGAAGATGAGCGGCGGTGATGTTGATGTCGAACCGTTCCTAGTTAGCTGAAACACCCTAGGAAGCGATGAAACCACAACTCAACTTCTCAAAGACCAAAACGTGTCAAAATTGTGTCAGAGTTGGTAACGTGTAATCGATGGTGGTTGCGGAAAACGATGGTGGTATCGGGGTGCGTATGCGGAAGTGCAATGAGTATTGGAGTGCGTATGCGGAAGTGGGGCGGTGGCTGAAAACTTTCGGGCGAAAATTTTCAGTTTCGTCAGGAAATGTCAGACGTCCAGTGGATGTTGGACGACCGGTGGTCGGACGTCCGCTAGCTGGCGGAGGTCCGGTGCCTGGGCGGTTTCGGGCACGGGATGAACAGCTAGGGTTCGTGGTGGAGGTAGCAAAGTCGAATCCGAGCGATTTTGTGGATGGAAAAGGTGGAGACGAAGGGGAAAAGCTAGATCCACTCGTGGCAAAGCAAATCCATGGATCAAATCCAACAAAACTTCATCACACCAACAAATCACAAAAAGTTTTGGGGCTATTTTTGGTGGGGATTTTCGAAATTGGGGAAGAACACAACAAAATCAAGCTAGAAAACAAGGGGTAGGGGCTCCAAATCCGTGATCAACGTGGCTCATGATACCCAGATGATGTAGGGTGGAAACCCTCGGGCCAATCTTTCATGATTGGAGCGGTTCCTATGAAGAACACGAGAGGGGAACAAGGGAAAACACGAGAGAAATCACTCAAACCAACAAGATTTGGTCACACATGTGCTAGATTCTCGAAACACAAAGAGATACACGATCCAAATCCAACAAAGGACGATACATAGAGGTAACTAGTTCTTCTCCGTGAGGAGGCCTTGAGGGGGGTCTTCCCGTGAGGGGTCTTGAATCCGCTTGGGGGATCTTCTCCGGAGAGGTCGTGAGCTCCAATGGAGAAGTAACCAAGTGGATGAGCAAATCCTTTGCTAACCCTAACTAGGAGGAGGAGGAGGTCTATTTATAGTCTTAGTGCAAATGGGGGTGAAGTGAAGGGGTACATGGGCCTTGGGCCCAAAACTGTGCGCAGACAGGTACCGGACGTCCGGTGGGTTCCGGTCGTCCGGTGGCTCGTGGGCGTCCGGACATCCGGAAGTCGCCGGACTTCCGTCATTTCGGCTCGGTTGAAGTGGCACCGGATTTTCGGAGATGGCCGGTCATCCGGTCCTCGGTCGTCCAGTCGCTTTGGGCTTCAGTTGATTTCTTGCTATTGGGGACCTGCCGGATTTCCGGTGGAGCCCGGACGTCCGGTCGCTGGGAGTTGTCGGTCGTCCGGTCCTGGATGGACGTCCGGCTGCTGTAGCATTCATTGGCCTGGCTTCCTCTGGATGGTGTGGCCTTCAGGGACCGGACGTCCGGTCTGGAGCGGTCGTCCGGTGGCTGTAGCTTTTCTTGCAGCTCTTCTTCTTGTTCCTCATACTTGGTGTCCTCGCCGTCTTGTCCGTTGGATGTAGCTGCTCCGTGGCCTTCCTCCAAGTACTTGATCACACATAGTGTTTCCGCTTGAGGTAGTAGCCATGTCGCATGTGTAGAAAGTGGTAGTTCGGAGAGGAGCGAGTTCACCTTATCTTCGATAGCCTTTGCTCGGGCTCTTGTCATTGGTCCAAGTGATGTCGTGGGAGATGTGAATACGTCCATGAGGATGACTGTGGAATGCTCCGCATCATCCTCATAATAGAGATAAGGAATATTACTTAGTGGAACTAGTGCATATTTTCTATTCAATGACTTTCCCATTATTATTGGTGGGGACTTTAATATAAGTTAGGAAAATATGTGAGTCACATAGATATATGCCTCGCAACAAATGATCTTGATTGCTTAATGCAAAGAGAATTGGGAGTTGAGGGAATAGAGCTAGCTGGTAGCAGTTTTACTTGGTCCAACAATCAATAGTTAGATAAGATTGGTATGTTTTTATCTTTTAAGGATTAATTTCCTTTAATGTTTTTTAGAACTTACCCATAGTACTTTATGATCATGCACCTTTACTTTTGGATTTTGGTTTGAGTCTCCCAAAAATTACTAAGCCTTTTAAATTTGAACTTTGCTGGTTTTGAAGAAACGACCTAGATGTTGTAGTAATAAATGTTATGGGTGATGTTTGCAGTGGTAAAACTTTGAGAGATCAATGGAAGAATGGAGCTAGAGCTTTTGGGGAAAAGCTTAAGGGTTGGAATTTGAACTATGTTTGGCTTTATAAAAAATAGAAAGTTTTTCTCACAAAATATATTGATGATATTGATAGAGGAAGTGAACTAATAGCATTGAGTAGAGAAATATCTAATGAGGAAGAGTTTAGAGGAATAATTGCATAAATTAATAAAGAGGAGAAGATCAAATGGTTGTGAGTAACCCAAAGGTTGAGGAATTCTTGGAGGTGCTGAATAGAGAGACCATCCGTCAAGTTGATGTGAGTAACCCAAGCATTGCCACCGAGGGCGTCATGGACCCAGATATTTTTCCATTTGAAAATGTCAAAAATGGAGGGAGCCACATCCTTGGGCCGAACGCCTTGCAACCAAGCCATGTGTCAGAAACTTACCTTTCCGTCGTCACCAACTGTGATCTAAGTGAAAGCATAGAGCAGCTCTATGTCATCGGGATTACATGGGTTCCCGGTGCCCACCCAAAACCGGCCCGGTGAGGTCCACTCCACCCACGGCCATCCGAATCTGAGGGCCCGAGCGACTAAGGCCACCAAGGGCGGTAGCCGGTAGGGCAGAAACAGTGCCTCAATTGATCTTGCAATTTACCACCCGAAATTTTGTTCGAGCCTGTCCAAAGAAAGGCCTTCTAAGCTTGTTAGTGTATTTGCAACACGCCGACAGAAATGTCAATGGACGTGAGATGATACATGGCTATAGCGGTGAGCACCGCCTTGACTAGAGCGGTGTGGCCGACCACATTATTGTATATGTCTAAGTTATACTACATGATATTCATGTTGAAAATTAATTGTCTTTGGCAACTGATAGACAGTAAAACCGCCATTTATTGCGTGTGCGGTATTACAAAATTCACCCAGAGTTTTACATGCGTACATACAAACAGAGATCCCATACAATAGGGCTAGCTTTAGCAAATAAGCAACAACAAGGACCATGCAGGGAGTCCTATGCCCTAGCTACTACCCGACTTGTCCAAATTACACCAGTCTGGCGGGGATTACAGATTCACGGCCTCACAAGGTCAGCACATGATTCCGGCGACGGAGCCGTAAAAGTACATGGAGTTGGCAAGGGGGTCCATGTCGTAGCTGTAGAGCGGCCGGTAGGGCATGAAACCGCCACGGCACACCGTAGCCTCTCCTTCGTGACCGCGCGAGCGCGGCCGCCCGTTGACGCCGCCGCTCTTGCCTGCCGCACCTCTTCGTTTCGTCCCAGCGGCCGCGGCCGCGTCCTGGCTTCCTGCCGACGCGTCGTTGGCGGCGACCGGCGGAGCTGGATCAGGCTTCGTCGTCTTCGCGTTCTCCGCAGCGGCTGCCTTGGCACGCTTGGCGCCCTTGTTGCCGGCGAAACCCACGCATGCCAGCGGGTTGAGATGCCCCATCGGCTTGCGGCTCACGTGGTTTCTGTGATGGAAGGAAATTAGCTTGCAGCGATGGCAGAATAAGATCAGGCACTTGAGGAGTGTCCTGCGTGGATGGGCTAAGCATCTTAGCGGGATTTATAAGGTTGAAAAGGAAAGGCTCCTCTCCCTTATTCAATCCCTAGATGTAAAGGCAGAAACCACGCTTCTGCCAGTAGCGGAGCTTCAAGCCAAGATGGACGCGGAATTGAGGCTGAAGGAACTTCTTAGGGAAGAAGAGTTGAAGTGGGCGTTGCGGGCCAAGGTCCGGAGAGTAGTCCAGGGGGACGCGAACACTGAATTTTTTCATATGATTGCTAATGGTAAGCATCGAAAGAAGAGGATCTTTCAGCTTGAGCAAGATGAGGGTACAATTGTAGGACAGGAGAACCTAAAATTGTACATTACTGAATTCTATAAGCAGTTGTTTGGTCCTCCAGACAATAACTGTGTGTCTCTGGATGAGTCCAGGGTTGAGGATGTTCCTCAGCTCACAGTTGTGGAGAATGATGTTCTGACGGCTCCTTTTACCGAGAAAGAGGTATTTGATGCCGTCTCACAAATGGAAACTAACAAAGCGCCTGGCCCAGATGGATTTCCAGCGGAGTTCTATAAGAAATGCTGGTTTATTATTAAAGGAGATTTGTTGCCTTTGTTCCATGATCTGTTTGCTGGGCAGCTTCATCTTTTTCAGCTAAATTTTGGAACGATCACCCTTCTTCCTAAGAAAGCAGAGGCAGTGAGAATTGAGCAATTCAGGCCAATCTGTCTTCTTAATGTTAGCTTCAAAATTTTCACCAAGGTCGGGACCAATAGGCTCTCACAGATCGCGCATGCCGTTGTGCAGCCTACCCAAACGGCTTTCATGCCGGACAGGAACATTCTTGAGGGTGTTGTGGTCCTACATGAAACACTCCATGAAATCCACACGAAAAAGCTGGATGGGGTTGTTTTCAAAGTGGATTTCGAAAAAGCGTATGACAAAGTCAAATGGCCTTTCCTTCAACAGGCTTTACGTATGAAGGGTTTTGATGAGGCCTGGAGACGCCAGGTAGAATCCTTTACGCAAAAAAGTAGTGTTGGAATTAAAGTCAATGAGGATATAGGTCATTATTTTCAGACACACAAAGGCCTGAGACAAGGAGATCCAATGTCCCCTATATTGTTCAACATTGTAGTTGATATGTTGGCTATTCTCATAGGTAGGGCAAAGAACGCCGGTCAGGTAGGTGGCTTGGTGCCTAACCTAGTTGATGGGGGTGTGTCCATTTTGCAATACGCTGATGATACAATCATCTTTATGGAGCATGACTTGGCAAAAGCGAGAAACATGAAGCTGGTGTTGTGCTTATTTGAACAATTGTCCGGTTTAAAGATTAACTTTCATAAAAGCGAGTTGTTCTGCTTTGGTCGAGCCAAGGAGGAACAAGAGGCTTATAGGCAATTGTTTGGTTGTGAATTAGGGGCTTTACCTTTTACTTACCTAGGTATACCCATTCATCATCGTAAGCTCACGAACAGAGAATGGAAATGTATCGAAGATCGGTTCGAAAAGAAACTTAGTTGTTGGAAGGGCAAACTTCTGTCTTATGGAGGCCGGTTGATTCTTATTAATTCGGTGCTCACAAGTTTGCCGATGTTCCTACTATCTTTCTTTGAGGTTCCAGTTGGGGTTAGGAAACGGCTGGACTTTTATCGGTCAAGATTTGTTTGGCAGAGTGGCGATCTAAAAAGAAAGTATAGACTCGCCAAGTGGGATATTATTTGTCGTCCCAAGGATCGGGGGGGTTGGGTATTGAGAACCTTGAGGTAAAGAACAGATGCCTACTTAGTAAGTGGCTATATAAGTTATCAGATGGGAATGATGCGACTTGGGCACAGATACTTCGTAACAAGTATTTGCAATCCAAAACTTTGTCACAGGTGACAATGCGACCAACTGATTCGCCATTTTGGAAGGGGCTTATGAGAGTTAAGACAGCCTTCTTTAATAGAACAAAGTTTATAGTCGGCGATGGTAATGATACTCGCTTCTGGGAGGACACCTGGCTTGGTGAGACTCCGTTGGCGTTACAGTACCCAACTCTGTATCGTATTGTGCACACCCCTTAATATTCAGTTTAGGAGGGTGCTTGTTGGTAATAGATGGGAAGCCTGGCTTCATCTGGTGCGTAGACTGATGGACGTTCAGCTACAACATCAGCCCGATCAGTTGTGTTGGAAGCTTACTAGGTCTGGACATTTTACCGTTAAATCGATCTACATCGATGTTATTAACTCGAGTGTCATTCCCAATTCCAAACATGTTTGGAAAGTTAAAGTTCCTTTGAAAATCAAAGTGTTTATGTGGTTTGTCCATAAACAGGTCATTTTAACAAAGGACAACTTGGTTAAGCGCAATTGGACAGGATCTACTAGGTGTAGTTTCTGTGATCGGGATGAAACCATTAAACATCTATTCTTTGAGTGCCCGTTGGCAAAAATCTTGTGGCGCTCAGTGCAAATTGCTTTTAACATTACTCCTCCGAGTTTGGAACGTGGCTGAATGGGATAGAGTCCGGTACAGCTAGACACATTCGTGTAGGAGTTTGTGCGTTGTTATGGGCAATTTGGAACTGCAGAAATGATTTGGCTTTTAACAGAATAACTACTATTCATTTTTTGCAGGTTGTATTCCGAGCTACGGCGTTGATCCGTATGTGGTCCCTACTCACTCCGACGGAGGCCAGGGAGCGTTTGGTTACTGGATCTGTCCGGTGGGAGATGGTAGCGCGAGATATATTCAACCGGTTTGGATGGCGGTCATGTAATAGGATTGGCAATTAGTTTCCATACCTAGTTTTCTGCCAGCCGGTTGTGGCTTTATGGCCTTTTTAGTATTTTCGTGTCGACGTCTATGTGAGCTCGACGTAGTTTTCTTTTACGACTTTTCCGACATTGTGGAACCTATTTTATTTATCTAAGTGGCCGTATGCATCCACCTGATGCAGAGGCCGGGGAATCACCCCTTTTCCAAAAAAAAAAGCTTGCCAAGCAACAGGCCTGTATATATAGATAGCTTGATACGCTGGTACAATAATCCGAGTATAATTAGAGAAGTAAGTGGAGAAAGACTCGGACACAATCTGCTATGATTGGGCTTCGAGTTCTCGTGTCTGCAACGTGATGATAGGATGGCATCCAAAACTTGGGGGGGCTCCTATTTGACGCTCAGTGCGACCTATAGCGTGCGTCGAGCGCCACTCGGGCCAGCCCACTAGGCAAGCACAGAGCGCAAAAAATCCTACTATAATCATCACTGTAGCACGTTTAGGTACTATACAGTGTGCTCTAGCCTATTGATTTTTCAATTACTTCGAACACATTTTGGACAGTACGAACGTTTTTTTGAAAAAAATATAACAAATTTTGAAATATAAAAAAAATAGATTTTTAAATTTTTTTTAGTTTGTCACCATTTTACTTAGAACAAGAATAAAAATGTTAAACCTGACTATTTAAATACTGAACATCTTTTGAAAATTTCTTTTAAATTTTGAAAAATCTGAACATTTCTTGAAAAGAGTGAACAAATTTTGAAATCCAAAAACAAAGCATGATTTTCTTGATATTATGAAGCTTTCTTACCATTTTCAAACAAATTTCTAATTTTTTTTACATTTTTACAAAAAGTGAACGATTATTGGAATTCCGAACATTTCTTGAAACAAGAGAAAAATTTTAATTCACGAATATATTATGAAAAAATGGAATTTTTTTAAAATCATGAAGATTTTTAAAATTCCCGAGCTATTTTTGCAAATGTGAATTTTTTATTTTATTAACCAAATTAGAAAGATGAACATTTCTAAAATTTTGGAACATTAAAAATCCTGACCATTTTCCAAAAAACGTGAACAGTTTTTGAAAAATAAAAATAAACTTGAAAAGAAATAAGAAACGAAAAAAGGAAAATTAAAAATTAAAAATGAAGCAAAAAAGGAAACGTAAAGTAAACACATAAACAAAAATAAACAAATAGACTGGAAAACCGGTAAAAGAAACAAAAAAAGGTTCACGAACCTTTTAGTTCTCTAAACCGGATGGGGTAGTACCTACTCTATTTACACTAATGGGCCGGCCCATCGGGTTGCTCGGTCGCTTGCCCTATGGCAGGCGTCGCTAGTTTGCCACAATATGTGGCGAATAGGGAATTCTCCAAACTTGGTTTAGGGCATCTCCAACGCGGACCCTCAGACCGCTCGATTGCTCATATTTGTTCGAACCAAGCCAAGCAGACGCATTTTGTCATCCAACGCGGTATCCATTGGCCAGTAGACCGGTCCGAACACCCTTTTCCCGCACACCGGAGGCAAACCAGGGGGCTTTGCGGGAGTACGGACCGCTGCCACGTACACTTCGGACACCGGACCCACCCGAAAACCTGTCCCACGTCTGCGCCCTCTTCCATGTGAAGCGGTTGTCACGCATGCATGTCGGTCAGCGTCGCTCTAGAGCGTGAGCGCCGCATTTAGTGTCGCAGACGCGACCTCTTCCTGCAGTTGGCATTGAAGCGGCGCGCTGGCCGAGATCGCCGCCTGCATCGCGTCCCGATATCCGCGTCAGTTCAATGCGAGCGCAACGTGATTGGACTGGATGGGACAACTATCTACCGCATACAAATCGGTTGCACATCGGTCTGCCTGCGGCCATTGAACATGCACGCTGGCTGCATTGGCACAGTACGTCGGTTGGCCTGGCCGGCATCCCTATTTAAACGAGGTCGTGCTCGACACGATCCTCACCACACCACGTCAGCTTCCCATCCTTCCTCCATCCACTATATCCGCCATGGTCGTGAGCTCTCGCATTTTGTGGGAGAGCTTCTCGATGCAGAAGAAGCATGAGCTGGCCGACGATGACCCGACGATGGAGCGGGCCTCTCACAACGAACCGGCGCCCCTGCCTACGTCGTTCCATGCAGGCTTGACCATGGAGCAGGCGCATGCACACGTCGACACTGTCATGGTGGAAGAGCAACCAAAGTCGTTACCAAATGCTGCAGCCAGTATCGACGTTTCGACAAGCACAGAAGAGCAGCACTACAACCTCGACCTCCTCGCATATCACCAGCTGGAGGAGGGCCAGATCTACGGCGAGTTCGCGAGCAAGGAGGCCATGGCGTCCATGTCCACGGGGAACCCAAAATTCATTGTGGAGCAGTGACGCTCTACAAGGCCACGCCCAACGCTCGTGCGACGGCCTCATATATGCCCAGGCCGTGCAGGCAGCCGCGAACTCGAACACCGCCAGCTGCAAGACGTTTGCGCCGGCAGCTATGCACCATTGGCACCGCCGCTAAGACGACGAGGCTAACCCGTCCACGTCCATCATCGACGGCCAGGGCGCAAACTCCAAGGAGAAAGAGTAGGGCATGGAAGACGGTGGCGCCTCGTGTTCCATGTGGGCCAGTCTGTGTCCCGTGTCCTACTCTTCCTTGTGGGTGACCACACATTCACTTCACAGGGATCACGGCCACGAGATGTGGACACGATGGGGAACAACAAGGACGTGGAGGCCTGACGCTTTCTGGGGCTCATGGCAGCCGACGAAGATTTAGACTAGGTTAACTTCCAAACACTTTTGTTTAGTTGAAATATATCAAAAATGTAATAAATTTGGCCTGGTTTAAATAAAAATCATCCAGTTTGTTAAAATACGGTTTAAAACGTATGTTGACATGGTTGGATGGTCGGCTCCCGTATCACTGTTCGGGACACGTCTGGACGCGACCACGGATAAATATAATATATGTTTTAGTGGTCCGCGTTGGAGATGCCCTTAGGTATTGTTCTGTAAAAAAGAAGGACATTAGAGAATTATACAGTGGAGTAGTGGTAGGGAAGTATATAAGTAGAGGTAAATGTATTTTAAATGGGACAAAATTATTCTAATGGCTGCACTTTCCCTGAGAAGTCTGTCTTTCTCAAGAATGTTATCAATGATTACAAGCTTAGATTTATTGGCCTTCACGAAACTAAGAAGAGTACTTTCACTTTGCCTATGCTAGAAAGAATTAGTAGCAATGATACTTTTTCTTGAGTTTTGTTCCTGCTGTTGGACATTCAGGAGGGCTTTTTTTGGAGTTAATACTGATTTTTACAATGTTTTAGATTCTGATAAAGGAGCATTCCATGTTAGGTGGTTTGTACTCCCTCCGTCCGAAAATACTTGTCCTAGAAATGGAGATGGCTCCATTTCTAGGACAAGTATTTCCGGACGGAGTGGAGTACAAGATAAGATTACTGGAGAGAAGATGCATTTAGTTAATGTTTATGGTGCTCATCATAATAGAGCGAAGGAATATTTCTTCATGGAAATAGTCCATATTTTCTATTTCAATGACTTTCCCATTATTATTGGTGGGGACTTTAATATAGTTAGAAAGATGTGACTCAAATAGAAATAGGCCCCGTAACAAATGGTCTCGATTGCTTAATGCAATCATAGAGAATTGTGGGTTGAAGGAAGTAGAGCTAGCTGGTAGCAGTTTTACTTGGTCCAACAAATCAATAGGTCCATGTTCGAAAATTTAAATAAAATTCCTATGTCTGTATCTTTTTAGAATTTATTTCCTTTAATGTTTTTTCGAACTCTACCTAGAGTACTTTCTGATCATGCACCTTTACTTGGATTATGGTTTGAGTCTCCCAAAATTACTAAGGCTCGTAAATTTGACCTTTGCTGGTTTTTAAGAAATGGCCTACATGTTGTACTGACAAATGTTAAGGGTGATATTTACTGTGGTAAAACTTTGCAAGATCAATGGCAGAATGGAGCTAGAGAACTTGTGGAAAAGCTTAAGGGTTGGAATTTGAATTATGTTTGGCTTTACAAAAAACAGATATTTTTTCTCACAAAATATATAGATGATATTGATAGAAAAAAGTGAACTAATAGGATTGAGTAGAAATAAATTTTTGATGAGGGAGAGTTTAGAGGAAGAATTGCATAAAATTAATAAAGATGAGGAGATCAAATGGTTGTGAGTGACCCAAGGGTTGAGGAACTCTTGGATGTGCTGAATAGAGAGGCCATTCACCAAGCTGATGTGGGTAACCCAAGCATTGTCACTGAGGGCGTCATGGACCCAAATAATTTTCCTCTTGGAAATGTAAAAATGGAGGGAGCCACATCCTTGGCACGAATGCCTTGCAGCCAAGCCATGTTCCAGAACCTCGCCTTTCTGTCACCAACTCTGATCTAAGTGAAAGCATAGAACAACTCTATGTCTCTAGATTACATGGGTTGCCGGTGCCCACCCAAGACCGGTCCGGTGAGGTCCACTCCGCCCACGGCCGTCGCACTCTGAGGGTCCAAGCGAACATCTCTAAATTGAGGACCCCAAGGCCACCAAGGGCGGTAGGCCAGCAAACAGTGTCTCAATTGATCTTGCATTTGTCACCCGAAATTTTGTCCGAGCCCGCCCCAAGTCAATGTATTGCAACACGTTGACATAAATTTCAGTGGATGTAAGATGATACATGGCTAGTGCAGTGAGCACCGCCTTGACTAAAGCGGTGCGGCCGGCCACATTGTATATATATGTGTAAGTTATACCAACAAAACTCACCGATGGATAGTAAAACTGCCATTTATACGTGTGCAGTATTACAAAATGAGATCTCTTACAAAATTCACTCAGATTTTTACACGCGATGTACGTACAAACAGAGAACTCATGCAACAGGGCTAGCTTTAGCAAATACTAGCAACAGCTAGGACCATAGAGGGGGGGCCTATCTCCTATGCCGGTATGCCCTAGCTACCGCCCGACTTGTCCCAACTAAACCAGTCTGACGGGGATCACAGATTCACGGCCTCGCAAGGTCAGCACATGATTCCGGCGACGGAGCCGTAAAAGTACATGGAGTTGGCAAGGGGGTCCATGTCGTAGCTGTAGAGCGGCCGGTAGGGCACGAAACCGCCACGGCACACCGTAGCCTCTCCTTCGTGACCGCGTGTGCGCCGGCGCGCGTTGGCGCCGCCGCTCTTGCCTCCCGCGCCTCTTCGTTTCGTCCCGGCGGACGTCGTCGCAGCGGCCGCGGCCGCGTCCTGGCTTCCTGCTGACACGTCGTTCGCAGCGACCGGCGGGGCTGGGTCAGGCTTCGTCGTCTTCGCCTTCTCCGCAGCGGCTGCCTTGGCACGCCTGGCGCCCTTGTTGCCGGCGAAACCCACGCACGCCAGCGGGTTGAGATGCACCATCGGCGTCGCGGTAGCGGACTGACTTGCGGTTCACGTGGGTTCTGTGATGGATGGAAATTAGTTTGCCAAAGCACCAGGCGTGTATATAGATAGATAGCTTGATACGCTGGTACAATAATCCGAGTCTAATTAGATGTAGCAGTAGTTAATTTCGTTATTAGAAGAAAGGACGGACTTGTGCTGGGCCTGCACACGTTGTACGAAGTGGAGAAGGACTCGGAGACAAATCTGGTATGATTGGGCTTCGAGTCCTGGTGTCTCTGCAACGTGGCGATAGCATGACATCCAAACTTGGGAATCATGAAAACTCGCTTTTCAATGGTGTTCTGGTGTCACCCCTCCAAAAAATAAATATATGTTGTTCTGGTGTCTGCTAGCCTGACACCTAATTTGGGGATCATGAAAGTCCCGCTCAGCTTGATCCATGTCACCAGGCAAGAACTCCAAGGGAAAATTCACCCGGTTATTTGGCTAATTCAGTGATAATAAAAAAGAGAAATGTTGGTGTTTTGTTTTCAATTGCTGAAAGAGCAAACACATATACAAATTGTTCTTTTAAAGTATACTCATCCACTTCTCAACCATCTCACGTTCTTAGTGTTCCTTTTTTTAAACATCCTTGGTGTTTTTGGTCGTCAGTTTTAATGATCTGAACATTGGGAGCGGCAGGTTAGTTCATTTTCTATCATTGTCTGAAAAAAAAGTTCATTTTCTTTCACTGTATTTTTATTTGTCCTTGATTGTTTTTTTCATTGTTTATATTTTTGAATATACTACAAATACGTCTATTCTGAAAATTAAATTTACTTCAATCGTTAAAAATCACGAATTTGAAAATTGTTAACACAGTGCAAATATTTGCTACCGTAATTTATAAAAGATGTTGATAGCATTAAAAAAAACTTGTTTGTTGAAAGAAGTTCATACATTTAAAAAAAACTTATGTGAAATTAGGAAAAAAAAATTATACAATGTAAAACTATGTACGTGTAATTAGAAAAAATATTTCATACCATTAAAAAATGTAAGTTACACTTAAACAAATGTGTAAGTGTCTCAAAAATATGTTTACGACATTAAAAAAATGTTTATACAATGTTAAAAAAATCCCCATAGTTTAAAATATGATTCATATCACTAAAATAATATTTCAAGATGTATTTGGAAATTTGTAATATGTATTCTAAAACATGTTTTGAAAAAATGTTAATCATATATTTGAAAAATGTGAAACTCATACTTTTTCATATATATACGAAAAATCTTGAATGTGTATAAAAAAGTATACATCAAAAGATATTTGTAAAACTGTTGTCATGAATTTGAAAAATGATAAATGCATACAAAAAGTTGTTCCTAATAAATATTTAGAAACTAGAAACTATTGAAAAATAAAAACACCAAAACATGAGGAAACCGGTGAAGAAACACAAAAGACCAAAACATAGAACAAAACCGTTGAAAACCGACATAGAAAAGCAAAAGAAGAAGAGATAAAAGAAACTATGAAAGAAAGAAAACTAAAGAGCTAAATAAACATAGAAAACCAAAAACTGCAAGAAAAACTAATACAGATAACACACAGAAAGAACAAGGAAAAACAATGCTAAGCTCTTCTCCCGCAGGAACCAGGCAATAGTGTGCTCCCCTATTTGCATAGGGGCGTCCCAGGTACTGGTTCATTCAATGAGAAGAAAGACATGAATGTAAGGTTCGTCGTGTCGGACTAATTCATTCTAGGAAAAAGGGGGAAGGGAGTCACCTGAGCTATGTGAGTCGTGGGCTGAGGAGGAGGTCGCTTTTCCCGATCCATCCCAGAGGGTTTTCCCCTCTCTCGCCCCATGATCCTTACCCATTTTTGCTATCGACTCAGCCCTATCTATTCATCTCTCTTTTTTTACATGAAGTTTTTTGTTCTCTTGTTCATAGATCTTGAAAGAGGATCAATAGAGATTTATCAAAGGATCTATCAATAGAAAGATCTACAATCTCTATCATGAACGTTTTCAACCGGATATTTGTGAAATCTTTAGTTAAGGGGTGCCTCTTGCAAAGGTCACTACCTCACCTTCTCTGGTTTGACAAGTGGCTTGTCGCAACCTGTGAGTCTCCCTTTTTCATAATTTCGTTTTTTGAATATTTAATCTCTTGAACCATGTGTCCAAATACCGAATTGTTTTCATCGTTGGATTTCCCGCCTTGAGATCTTCGAAACTATATCCCAGGTTAATATATTTCCACGATTTTTTCGACAAAAAACTAAAAATAAAAAAACCTTTAAATCCAAAAAATGAATACCAAAAAACAAAATTTGAAACCCCCCAAAAAACTGGTTCGTGCAAAAAAATGGCGAATACCGAAAAAGGAAGAAAAATATTGAATCCTGGAAGAACAGTTTGCGGTTTTGCACTTTGCTTGAAGGACAGGCTATGTTTTTCCTATATATTTTTTTGGAGAAGCAAAACTTCTCACATAAGCAAATATGTGCTTCGCGTGGAAGAACATATTTTTTCCCAAGAAGCACTGCACGGAAGCAAATCCGTGCTTCCATGAGAAGCATTTGCTTCTCGTGGAATCACAAATTTTCTCCCTGAGAACACAAGTATGTGCTTCTCGTGGAACACAATTTTTTTTGTGTTTCGCAGATAAAAAAAACTTCAAAACCTACCCCTTCCAAAACAAACTCATCTACAAATGGAAAATGTACTCTAAAAATATACAAATGGAAAATGTGTAAGAAAAAAATGAAATCCAAAGAGAGGGTCTAGCACGCGACATGTCACGACCGTTAGACGCATCTGCTCCCGCATATTGGCTGTCTAATTCGGTATGGGCCACATCTGCTGATGCTTGGGCCTAATGTCGGCCGCTTGTAGAGAGGAAAATTTAAAGCCCTCTGGTCAACTGGGCCTCTAGACAGCCCATTTAACTAACCGAGCCACGGTCCATAACAGTTCGGCCTTAGCTTCCTCCCCTCGGAGAAAGCGGACGAGGGGATCAATCGGTCGTTGCGCTCCTCCCACCCCCTTGGAAAAAGCTCGATGCACCCCTAAAAAAAAAAACTCGATGCGGTCGTCGGCGAGGTTGCGGGGCAGAGCCCAGCCGGCGGAGGCGACGCGGGCGTTGTGGTTTCGCCATCCCGGTCGCGGGCCAACTCCGTGCGGTAGAGGTTGGTTGGGGCCTCCCGGACCGCACGCCGATGTAGATCGACGCCAATCGTAGTTTGGCTACTCGGCTGTTCGTCGAGCGAAACTGCTCCGCGGTTTGAACGAAGCAATCATTCCTCGCTTTGGGAGGAATCCATGGCGGAATGCGGATGATGCGGCCCCCTTGCCGGCGGTGATTAATGTATGTCTCTCCGTTTTACCACCCTTCCGCTGCTTCAGTTCACGACGCATGTGTATATTCTCGTCCAGAATACTGTATGAACATCCATCACCATGGTTCTCGGCTAGGTTCTGTTCTATATTTGTTTTTTCATGTACCACTCCTTCTTCGACCGAAAGATAACATTTGTGCTAATATCCTCCTAATTCCAATTATGTACAGGCAGTATTCATACTGCTGTGGTCAATTGATTCGGCCAGATCTTTGGAGATTGGTTATCACATTTTTTTTTACTCTCTGGACAGGTAATGACTTCACTTCGGCTGACAGACCTTATCCTTGCATGTTTTTACGGCCTACGATTGCTTCCGTGTGATTCATACCATGGTGCTATTTACTACTGGATGCGACAGGTGGCTTAGAATAGAACAACGTAGTGAAATCGCAAGAAAAATGCAGCCATGCTGTTCTAGAGGGGGGCGAAGCCTCAACGTTTTCTTGCTTCTATCCATAAATGAGAAAAGCCCAAAATATCCGCGTATACTTTGTTTCCTAAATACACGGTGTGAAAATGTAAAGGAAAATCGTTTGGCTATTAATGTCGCTGTTTTGATTGCTTGCAGCGAGTGATGTTCCAAATTGGCATTCTTCATCAGAACTAAGGTATAAGGCGCGCCTTCAAAACAAGGGAACAGTAAGTTGCCAAGTAACATGTGCGTTCAACATCATTTCCCCATTATTCATGTTGAGGTAATCCAGTGAATTTAACTATGATGACCTTCTGTTGGTATTCTCCTGTAGGTATCAAAGAAATGGAATGGTTAGCTTCTGTACTTCTTCAAGAATTTCTGAAAGGATATAATAAACAGGTACCATGTTACAAAGTTCCCTTTATTGATATCGTTGCAATCTTTCGCAGCGTGTTAGCCACCTTATTCTACCAATATATGTTCCAGAATTACTCGGACCAGTTTGTGTTTAGATGAGTGTTCCTTTCCTATTTGCAATGTTCATGATATCGGTAACTGGTACCGTAACGTTCGGGTGCTGAGTAGGGATAAATAAGCGAATTTTCCAGTTATTCGGCCGATAAATCAGTTAATCGTCTTTTCGGTGACCCACCGAGTAACGATTAACTCACTGAGATGCCGATTAACTATCCGATATTTGGAACAATTCCTATTCAATTGACTCCGTGAATATTTTTAATGTATCGGATATAAACAGCAAAGTACTTAGATACCTGATGTGGCATAGGTCACAGTTTATGTACTCTTGTACTACTACTATAGGTTCTGCTATTTTACACACAACTATCTATGAACATACTTGCACATCCATATCTAATGTCAGATAAATATATATGCTCATTTTCCGTTGTTTTAAGGCTCATCCTCAGGTTCATTACATCGAACCAGATGGTTGCAATAATCTCCATTATGAACAATTGTTGGTGTGTTCATGCTGATGCTTGGAGAAATAAATCATTTTTCTAAGCTTTGGTTCTTATTTGTAGAAGTTGGACGCTTAATTGGACATCCCTCCTATAAAAATGAATATTGATGCTTAAAAAATACTCGGTTTCTTTAACTAAGCACCTTGCATTGTATAAGGCAGTGGTGCGGTTGGCGATCCTGCACCCGTCAATACATATTCTACGGCCAACTAGCCAAAATTAACACTAATGGCTATTGTCTACTTTTTTTTTGAGGGAAATGGCTATTGTCTACTAATCTGCCTATGCTGATGGAGGGCCGGGCCAAGGCATGTGCAGCCTGTGCTGCCCGGACAGGGCCCCAAGTTTATAGGGGCCCCGAATTTCATAGGCAGCACATAGGCCCATCCATCAAGCGAACCTCTCGTGCAGGAAAAAACAGCCCATATGCCCAGCAATCTCACAGACAGATCAGCAAAAAGGTAATGCGATTTATTCACTACTCCCAGATTTCGAACCCGCAACCCCGCTCAGTAAAAAAGCTGCGGCAACCAAGCCAGTTGTTGAAGTTTTCTACTTTTATACAGGAATAAATTTTATAAGTACTCCCGCCTCAGTATATAAGTCACTGAGGTGCACGCTTCCTGCCATTTATGGATATATTTTCCAAAATGCCTCTTGGAAGCGTTTTTGTTTGATGGATTAAGACATCTCAAACGCCTTAGTATATCCAATAAGCATAATGGGAAAACACCTTTTTTTGCCATTTTCATCAAAATGCCTAAAAGGAAATCTATATGAAGATTTTAGGCACATATCCTGCACATGGATGACGACTAGGTCCAGCGCCACAAGCGCAGCGGATGTTCTTTTGTAACGAGGTAGGCCCATCTTAGAGTTTGGCACAGGGCCTTGATTTTGCCGGCCCGGCCTAGATTGTTAATTATGACCGTAGCTAGCTTTTTTCACCTATGTACTTCCTCCGTCCCAAAATAAGTGTCTTGTACTAAGCTTAGGACACCTATTTTGGGACAGAGGGAGTACTAAACTACTAATAATATGCGTTTAGTAAATCTCCCTCAGCCCTCATCTTATACATGTCAAAATTGTACAACCATTTGTAGTTCTTTTGATTGTGCGATCGGTGACGCTAATTTTGGAACTTGCAGTTATGAAAGGGAATTAGCAGTTATGTTCTCTTCTCATGAATTTATAAATATTTGATCTTATGGTAAGTCATAGTGGCATATACAAATGTAGCTGTATTCCTATAACGCCAAAGGGGCACATTATCGTTACATTTTATGATAATTATTTTTCTGCACCGGCCTATTAATTTTATCAACTAGGTTTGGCCTTTGCCATACTCAAATCCTGGTTGCGCCACTGGGTCGAGCGGGCAGGCGGGAGAGCGGCCACAACGTTGTTTTGGCTACTCTTGGTTATCGTCCGCTCTTCCTAGATCCATGTGGTTCCTCAGAGAGCTCCGGGTGGACGTCGGCTTCGTCATCATCGGTGGACAGTGACACCACCCGATGGCTAGCCAAGTTCCAATCTCTCACTTACCTTAGTTGATAGGTTTTGGCGAAGTATTTTTAAGTGAAATTTGTGTTCCCAGCTAGTACTAATATGTGTTCCTAATGTGAAAACTTGTGCTCAAAACTAATATGTGCTTCCAACATGTGCTCCTAACTATTACAGCTTATAGTTATGAAAGGGAGTACTAACTTATGTGCTTTCAACCACACCAAGATGTGTCCTTAGCGTGAACCTCCTTCAACGTGAACTAACATGGTCTCCCACAATTGTGCTTCGAGAAACACATATGTGCCTCCAACGTAAACTAACCCATGCTCTCACCTACGACACGTGGTGGTGCTGAGATTTGCCACATGGAGCGCTCTAGCGCTCCCACCGTGGCAGTAATGCAAAGCGGGTTGTTCCATCCGGCACAAACCATCTACACCACACTAGGCAGGTAAGATTTGAGCTGCTCTTTGAATGATGTGAACCATGACAAGGCTCCTGGTGCGCCTGATGGATTTTCAATGTCTTTATCCGCAGGATGATGAGAATTTAATGGATGACCCAGTTGATGAAGAAGAATAAAAGGTGTTGCATATATACCAAGTCAGTCCTCACGGGCTGACTCTACCGCACTTCAAAAAACTGTACGTCTTGATACTTAACCCACACGTATATGTATATATAAGCTGTACAGTGTCCTACTCGATGATGTACACGTAAGATCTGAGCCAACTAATCTATCCTGATATACAAAAGATGTGGTAACCGAAATTGTACACAATCTGCTCTCTGAATCTATTCGCCTAAACCTCTAAAACTACCTAGTGCCTACACCTTTGGTTAGAGCTCACGAGCTCGAAAGGGCATGATCCATCCTAAAACGTAGCAGGACGTTTGCGCTTCCCAAGTACGCCCGGTTCATCGCCCTCTAGTTCTGGAGCCCACATTGCCTCCTTCTGCTTCCGAGCTAGTAGTATTACATCGCGCTCCGGCGCAACTATACCGTCCATCTGTCCGATGCGTCTCCTTGAGTTTTGCTTCGCACTGGGGGATCCCGGCAAAGGTGCAGGGTGCCGCCACAACCTCGCCGCCTTGGATTTTACGTGCGCAGCCAGCACCTCTCCGCCCTGTGCGTCTCGGCGACTGTCCCTCTTGCGAACCTTGCACATGATGTAGGAGTTCATCTGTTCCAGGAATAAGACAGTTTGGTAAGCGATGAGAATTGAGAAAAGATCATTAATCTGAAGCAAGTGGTTCACATGTTCACATGCGTACCTCTGGCTGCGCGAGGTTCCTGAGGTCGCCACGGTCTGCGTTGAGCTTGTACTCGAACATGCTCCACGGGGTCCTGCGCCCGTGCAGCAGCCTGCCGCGGTAGAAGTCCATGGACGTCTTGAAGGCGACGGTGCGGCGGCCCTCCCTCACGCGGGACGGCCGGCCGCGGATCCTCCAGTACCCGGCCGGGGTGGTGTAGTAGCACCCGTTGCTGTACGCCATGTCTTGCTTGTGCACGAAGAAGAACCCCAGTCGCTCTTTGTCTCCGTCTTCTTCGTCAACTGCGTGCATATAGGTGGAAGAGTTAGACTCTTTCATGCCACTGTGTATCACAACGTCCATGACTGCTTTATGCACATGAAAACAACAAATAATTCAATAAAAAGTTGTTTTCGGAACTTACGTCTTTTGTCATCTGCGTCCAGAGCATAAATATTGACCAGCTCTTCTATTCTTCTTGGAAGCGCCAGATTCAGGACTTTGGGCTTGAGATAGTGGAGCACGATCTCCTTGTCCGTGGGGCGAAATCTGAATCCTGGTACTAGCCACCATGGTGTACTACTTGTCTCATCAACTTCAGTAGACGTCTCGGTTGCTTGCTCGTCGGATACATCACTATGTTCCGTTGTAATCGAGCTATTCATGCTATCAGAATCGACAATGTCGTCGTTGTTGCTACTCGGTTGCTCTACGGCCGAGCTAGTCAAGTCATCGCTGCTGCCACCAAGCTGTGTTGACGATGACACCATGGTACTGTTCCAAGTCGTCATTGTCGCGCTGCAATGCGTGACGATATTGCTATCAGAACACACAATGTTCTGACCAGGACATGAGTCTTCGTCTTTTCTAAAGATTTTGTTGGTCGAATCTTTGAATGTTCGCTCTATCCAATCGGGTGAATCGTTGTCACTGTTGCCACCAAGCTGGGTCTGCATTGTCGATGATGCCAGGGTACTGTTCTCCATGGGTCGATGCAACAAAAATTCTGCCGACCTCGTTAAAGCCGTCATTGTTGAACTGCATTGCGCGTTGGTGTGGCTGTCGGAACATACACTGCTCTGATCAAGACATGAGTCCTCGTCTGTTCCAAAGAATTCGTCGTTTGAAACTTTGGATATCTGCTCTCTGCAATCGCGTGAGTCTTCCTCCTCCATGGGAATTCCCTCAGAGGAATCACCCTGCCATAGCCGTTCGTCCCATTGCTCGGAAATTCCCACGGTGGAATCTAGGCCTCCGTACACAGTGCACCACCACGATAGTTGATCCCAATGGCGTATGATACTGAGGTCGATCGAAATTCTGTCGTCATAATGTTGACTGAGCTCATGCTGTAGGGCATTGCGGCAGAACTGAAACACCGATATGTCCGACGTCGAAAGGTACTCGTTAGCAGACCGATATCGCCCTCCTGCGCCAGTGGAAGTGCGAGGCTTTGCCTTGTATGCCGGTCTCTCTGATATCATCGGGTGACGGTTCGCCATGGCTCGCCATCGGCTGGCGGTGCTCTCCTCCACGCACGGCAACGTCAACAGTTCGATATCATCACCTGACCCCTCACGTGTCAACAGTTCGATATCATCGTCGTGTCGCCGGGGCACCAAAGTGTATACACCCGCCCCACTGGGTGTAGTCGTCGTCAATGTAATCCTGGCGATATAAGCCTGTACTTTATTGATCATCGCTAGACGGCAATTCAGCTTCGACGTCGTTGCCGGATGACGACGACACGGCGCTCTTCTTCTGCCGGCGGTGCTGTCCTCATCGCCCAAGCTCAGAAACACCTGGTGGGAGTTACACGACGCCGGGTTTTGGCCGCCGTCGGCGCGAACGTCTAAGCTGCCGAAGGTATCCACCTCCCAGCGAACTTTTCCATGGGCGCGGCCGCGTTGGAGCGGCCGGCAGAGGCACTGGAGGAGCAGCGGCAGCAGGATCACCAAAAACGCCTCGAGGAGCGAGCACCCGTCGGCCGGCATGCTGCTGGATATTGTCGCCATATTTGTACGCGGGAGGAGGCTCGGTGTGGATTAATGTCTGGCGGTACGTCGCCTTTTATGAGAGAGAGAGCAGAAAATTCCGACAGCACGCGCCACGATCTGAGAGCTATTGTATGCGTGAGTGTCCCAATTAGCTACGTACTGCTAAGCTAAGCAGCTCGGACTTTGTTTCTTACCATGGAGAACTCGAATAAAACGTCTCATTCCGTCTACTAGAATCTAGATCTATTTCCTGTCGCACTCGGACACCATCGCCTTCCGATTAGAGAACTATAGGGGAATTTGTATAGGAGTCGGACACGGTTTAGGATTTTTTATAGATATAATAGGACACGGTTTAGTACTTGACAGTCACAACGCTTTTCCCTGCTCAAAGGTGCAAAATAGGCCTGCTAAGAATCTATATAGGGGCAATCGTATTTAACGCCCGCAGCGCAGAATAGTTCACAGAGAGCAACCAATCAACGCGTATTCCTTCGGGAGCCCACCGCAAGGGTCACTTTTCGTGCGCCGGGAGTGCGTCACTACAGCCGTCATGTTTCGGGCTCCGGGCGCTCCCTCTGGATTTTGTTTTATTTTTATTTTTCTCTACGCATTTTTGGCTTTTAGATGATTTTTTAGGGTTTTTTCTGCTTTCCAATTTTTCTTAGGGTTTGGACAATTTTACGTGAATTTTTTTCTTCCTTCCCCGAGAGCCACAGATTTATTTCTCGTGGAGGCATGGATTTACTTCCGCGAGTGCCTCTCAGGACAGGAAAAAAGGTTTTTTTTTCTTCCGCGAGAGGCACAAATTTACTTCTTGTGCAGGCACGAATTTTTTCTGTGACAGGCACGGTCTGAGAGTTGCAGATTTACTTCTCTCGGAGGCGTGAATTTGCTTTCTCGAGAGGCAGGGTGTGCCTCTCGGGAAAGAAAAAAAACACATTTTTTTCGTGAGAGGCACAGATTTACTTCTAGTTCAGGTATGGATTTGTTTCCGTGAGAGGCACAACCTCGGGAAAGAAAAAAAAAACATTTTTCCTTCCACGAGAGACACAGATTTACTTCTTGTGGAGGCACGGATTTGCTTCCACGAGAGTCACAGTTGTGCCTCTTCGGAAAGGGAAAAGACATGCTCCCAGTTTGGTTTTTCGTCCGATTTGTTTTGTGATTTTTTTTGTCGAAACCTATCAACAAGCGATCTAGTTTTGAAGATATCGACACGAGGAATCCCATGGTAAAACGATTTGAGATTTGGACTCACGGTTTAGGAGAGAAAATGTTTTAAATAAATTAATCTATGAAAAAAAAAGAAAAACTCCAAGGTTGCGACAAGTTGTCGCAATCTGGGAGGTGGGAGTGACCTTTACAAAGAGTGCTTCTTAATTAGTTTTTCTTAAGACATGAGTGCTTCTTAATTAGTGATTTCATATTTCATATACCATAGAAAGCGTGCATTCCTTCTGGCCACATGGGCTGGTCCAATTAGGAAACTCTATGTACGATTCCACCTGAAAGTTTCTGCACGGTTTGGAAAAGGTTTCGGCCTTTTTCTTTCTTTGTTTTCTCTTGGTTTTTACCGGGTTTCTTACAGTTTTCCATTTTATTTCTCCTTTAAGATATTTTATTCTAAAATTATAAAATTCATGAATAATTTTTAAAACCTAGGAGTAGTTTTGCAAATTTCTATTTTTTCTAAAAAACGCATGAACATTTTTGAATTTATTAGCATTTTTTAAATTCATCAATATTTTGGATTCATGAACGTTTTTAAATTTTGTGAAAATTGTTAAGTCTTTTGTATATGATGAGCAGAACCAAGCCCAACCCATAAATTACAAGTCCAGACAGGCCCTGCTCAGGGAAGGGTATCGCAATCCATTTCCAGCTTACAATTCGAAAAGACTCCCTCAAGAAAAATAAAAGATAATAGCCGACTATCGTAGCCCGTACTTCCTCCATTGTAAAATGAGCACATGATCAATAACTCGCAAACAAAGAAAGTCAAGAGAATTGTTTATACTACACCATTGGCTCATAAAGTCGTAGGTCATAGGTGGCCTTGTATGAATTGGCTCGTTATGCTTTTTCTAATACATAATATAGCATAGAGAAACGTAGAAACTAAGATATCCATCTTTTTTGAAAGGGCGGAGTACTATATATCTTGTTTAGGGGTAAATGTTGTACTTTATTGCTCAATCTGGAAGGAATAGTTCGTTACAGCATCATGTGGCTCAATAAGCCAAACATGTCAACCTAAACTTAATGATAAAGAAAACTTTGCTATACTATCAGCTTCATATTTCCTTCGACGAGATTCATGCACTAGTAAACAAGATTGGAACTCATTTATCCTTGCAATCACCTCCCTAAACCGTCATGTTATCACATGCTATGAGAATTTTTGTCTGCATCAAATCGTCAATACCCACTTTGTCCAGTTTATTGGGCCGGAGGGCTATATGCAACGTCCTTTTTTAAGGCCAAGCAATTTATGACGTTGGGGTGCTACATTCATCTTGTGTCTTCACTGATTGCACAGAGAAAAATCATTGCTAGTCATGCAAAGAGAAACAATACGTTGCATCCATTGGAAAATTCGTGTCTGAGCTCGAGCTCAGATCGGCCCGATATCCTAGCGCTTCAATCGCCTCGGGATGGCCACTGTACCTCGGGATGGCCAAAGAGAAAGTTTGACAGAAGTTTCCTTCATACTTGAATCAAGCTTTTTCTATATCTTCAGGTCATAGGAGCCGTAGTTTTCAGATCATCTACTGATCTACACACCTCACACAAGTAATATTAAGTTGCTAAAAGCAAGAAAATGCAACCACTTTTGCAAGTTTGGCAAAGTTTTCCCTCCATTTTTGAAGCTAGATATCTGTATTTTTTTCTTTTATAGTAAGACAACTTTACTTTCACATAGTGGCACGCTGTGGCACACTGCTGGATACAAAAAGTTGCAACGCACGGCCATATGTGCATAGTCTTATGATATACAAGAGATGTAGTAACCGACAATTATGCACAACCTGCACTCTGCATCTATTCGTTTATTTAAACCTATGGATCATGAAACATAAAACCACTAAAACTACTAGTGTCTACAACTTTGGTTAGAAACTTAGAGCTTACGAGCTCGAAAGGGCAGGATTCATCCTAAAATGTAGCAGGACGCTTGCGCTTCCCAAGAAGTAGGCCTGGTTCGTCGCCCTCTAGTTCCGGAGCCCCCATCGCCTCCTTCTGCTTCCAATCTAGTAGTATTACATCGCGCTTCGGCACAACTATCTTGTCCATCTGTCCGATGTGTCTCCTTGAGTTTGGCTTCCCACGAGGGGATCCTGACAACGGTGCGGGGCGCCGCCACAACCCTTTCGCCTTGGATGGCGCCGCCGGCGCAGCCTCCACCTCTCCGCCCTTGGCGTCTCGGCGACAGTCCCTCTTGCGAACCTTGCACACGACGTAGGAGTTCATCTGTTCCAAGAACAATGACAGTTTGGTAAGCGATGAGAAAAGATCATTGATGTGAAGCAAAATGGTTCATATGTTCACATACGTACCCATGGCCGGGCGAGGTTCCTGAGGTCTTCTCGGTCCGCGTTGAGCTTGTACTCGAACATGCTCCACTGGGTCTTGCACCCGTGCAGCGCCCTGCCGCGGTAGAAGTCCATCGACGTCTTGAAGGCCACGGTGAGGCCGTCGTGCTTCACGCGGGACGGCGGACCACGGATCTTCCAGAACCCGACCGGGGTGGTGTAGAAGCACGGGTTGCTGTATGCCGCGGCTTTTTTTGAAACGAGGCTGTACGCCGTGGCCTTTTTTGAAACTAGGCTGTACGCCGTGGCTTGCTTGCGCACGAAGAAGAAGCCTAGTCGCTCTTTGTCTCCGTGTCCATCAACTGCGTGCATATACGTAGAAGAATTAGACTGTGTCATGCCAATCTGGTAATAAATCACAACGTCCAGCTGCTTTATGCACTGAAAGCAAAAAAATACGGCCTATGCAAGTACAGTGCAACGTACAAGTTGTCTGAAATTCAGAAAATTAGTCGAGTGGATTTAAATAATTTACACGCTATATATACATTTATTTACTGTGTCACATAGTTTAGAACCCAAGTTCTACCCACACGTTTAGAAATACAAAGGGAAACTGTGTTGTGTATCCACAACAGAATTCTCTTTTACTTGTTCGATCACGTGTCGTTGAGTTTGAGTTCAAACGACTGAAATATAATAATAAACATATAGTCTTAGTTTGCTCGATATTTTTCTTACAATTTAGGGCTCACGGTCCCTCCATTTAGTGAGGGCGCCAGCACTTTTTGAAAACCTAGATCAACAAGTGATGGCTTTTAGCCTAGATCTTCACCTGCAGGTGCAAAGTGTCATTGCAGCTGCATGTGCCAACCATGGTAGCATGCAATTGGCCGGAAAAAAAAAACTTCCGTGCAACTTCGGTTCAGTTCATTGAGCTACATTTCTTTTTGAAAATCCAAGATGCATTTGCACTTCACCGGACGAGACCAAGCAAAACAAAAATATTAATAACTCAGTAAAAGATGTTTTCGGAACTTACGTCTTATGTCATCTGGGTCCAGAGCATAAATATTGACCAGCTCTTCTATTCTTCTCCTATATGGTTGAAGCGCCAGATTCAGGACTTTGGGCTTGAGATAGTCGAGCACGATATCCTCATCTGTCGGGCAAAATGTGAATCCTGGAATGAGCCAATATGGTGTACTTGTTTTATCAACTTCATTAGACGTCTCGATGTGGTCATTGTTGCTATTTGGTTGCTCTGATGTCGAGCTAGTCACGTTGTTGCTGCTGCCACCAAGATGCATTGATGAAGATGCCACGTTACTGTTTGAAATCGTCATTGTCGCACTGAAATGTGCGCCGATCTTGCTATCAGAACACACAATGTTCTGATCAGGATATGAGTCTTTGTCTGTTCCAAAGAATTGGTTGGTTGAATCTTCGAATGTTTGCGCTCTCCAGTCGTTTGAGTCATTGTCATTGTTATTGCCAAGCTGGGCTTGCATTGACGACGATGGCATGTCTGCAGGTCGATGCAACAAAATTTCTGCTGACCTCGTCGAAGTTGTCATTGTCGCGCTGCAGTGGGCCTTCTTGTGGCTGTCAGAACACACACTGCTCTGATCAAGACGGGGGTCATTGTCGGAAAATTCGTCTGTTGAATCTTTGAATGTCCGCTCTCTCCAATCATGTGAGTCGTCCTCGTCCTCCACCGGAACTCCCTTGGAGGAATAGCCCCGCCATGACCCTTTGTTCCGTTGCTCGAGAAATCCCATGGGGAAATCTAGGCCTCCATATACAATGAACCACCGTGATAGCTGATCCAAATCGCGTATGATGCGGAAGTCGATCGAAGTTCCCTCGGGACCAGTGCCCATGGAAGTGCCAAACTCTGTCTCCACGTGCCGATCCCAATTGCATACGATACGGATGTCGGTCGAAGTTCTCTGGGGACAATGTTGATTGAGCACGTGGAGTAGAAAGCTGTGGCATAACTGAAGCCCCGCAAGGGTCGGCATCGAAAGGCACTCGAGAGCCGAGAGTCGATATGGGCCTCTTATGCCCGTCGAAGTGCCAAGCTCTGCCTTCACGACGTTGTCTGTGAGTCTCTCCGAGATCGTCCAGCGATCATCCACGGTGGCTCGCCTTCGGCCGGCGGTGGTCCCCTCCACGCACGGCAACGTGCCGTGGAAGTTGTCACCCGACGTCTCACGTGTCGACGGCTCGATATCATCCGCATGTCGCCAGCGCGCCAAAGTGTAGACACCCGGCCCAGTGGGTGTAGCCGCCGTCAATATAATCCCGGCGATGTAAGCTCGTAGTCTATTGATCATCGCCAGACGGCAATACAACGTTGACATCGCCGGATGACAACGACACAATGCTCTTCTGCTGCCGGCGGCGCTGTTCTCCTCATCGCCCACGCTCAAAAACATCTGGTGGCATCTACACGGCGCCGGGCTTCGGCCGGCGGCGCGAACGCCCTTGCTGCCGAAGGTACCCTCCTCCCAGCGAACTCTTCCGTGCGTCCGGAAAAACGCCTCGACCAGCGAGCGCCCGTCGGCTGGCACGCCGCTGGATATCGTCGCCATGTGTTGCGTCGGAAGTAGGATCGGTGAGGATTGATGTCTGGCAGTACGTCGATGGTCGTCGCCTTATATGAGAAGAAGCAGTAATTCCGACAGCACGCGCCATGATCCCAGCCCCGTCCGGAGGCGGCAAGCATATGACAGCTATGCTCGAGTGTCCCAGTTATAGTTACTCTAAGCTAAGCAGCTCGAGCTTTCTTTCTTGTTATGATGGAGAGGATAATGGCCACTGCTAGCCGTAAACCGGCTGATGCTAGGGATTTATAAACCGCCTTGTCAGCCGTTGATTTGGTTTAACTTGGGTCGTTTGATCTCTAGACCAGCTAGCTATCGGCTATGTGCACAGCATCCTCGTTTCTTCAGGTTGCGGCAGCCCCGTCACAGACTCACAGTCACAGGTCATCTCACGGGAAAACGCCCACGAGGTCGCCATGCACGGCCACAGGTGCAGCGCCAGGTTGCCACAACGACGCTGCTGCAACCATCCATTGAAGCACCGGCGATGCTCTGGCAGCCCGACAATGCTCCAACACAACACCGTGATGCTTCGTTGCAGCACCGACGATGCTTCGGCGGCCGACAATGCTGGAACACAACACCGGTGATGCTTCGTTGCAGCACCGGCGATGCTCCGGCGGCCCGGCAATGCTTCAACATAACACCGGTGATGCTTCGTTGCAGCACCAGCGATGCTCCGTCGGCCCGGCAATGCTCAAACACAACACCGGTGATTCTTCGTTGCAGGACCGGCGATG